>NW_027276998.1:0-32846 GCF_030028105.1 Mobula birostris | reverse complement strand
GGGAACTTGTCGCACTGTCAGTCTCCATGGGAACTTGTCACCTGCTCAGTCTGCATGGGAACTTGTCACACTCTCAGTCTACATGGGAATTTGTCACACGCTCAGTCTCCATGGGAACTTGTCACACTCTCGGTCTCCATGGGAACTTGTCACACTCTAGGTCTCCATGGAAACTTGACACACTCTCAGTCTTCATGGGAACTTGTCACACTCTCAGTCTCAATGGGAACTTGTCACACTCTCAGTCTACTTGGGAACTTGTCACACTCTCAGTCTACATGGGAACCTGTCACACCATCAGTCTCCATGGGAACTTGTCACACTCTCAGTCTACAAGGGAACTTGTCGCACTCTTAGTCTCCATGGAGAGGGAACTTGTCGCACTCTCAGTCTCCATGGGAACTTGTCAGACTCTCAGTCTACATGGGAACTTGTCACACTCGCAGTCTACATGGGAATTTGTCACACGCTCAGTCTCCATGGGAACTTATCACACTCTCGGTCTCCATGGGATCTTGTCACGCTCTCGGTCTCCAAGGGAACTTGTCACACTCTAGGTATCCATGGAAACTTGTCACACTCTCAGTCTCCATGGGAATTTGTCACACGCTCAGTCTCCATGGGAACTTGTCACACTCTCGGTCTCCATGGGAACTTGTCACACTCTAGGTCTCTATGGATACTTGTCACACTCTCAGTCTCCATGGGAACTTGTCACACTCTCAGTCTCCATGGGAACTTGTCACACTCTCAGTCTACTTGGGAACTTGTCACACTTTCAGTCTACACGGGAGCTTCTCACACTCTCAGTCTCCACGGGAACATGTCACACTCTCAGTCTCCACGGGAACTTGTCACACCTTCAGTCTCCATGGGAACTTGTCACACTTTCAGTCTCCTTGAGAACTTCTCACACTCTAAGTCTCCATGGGAACTTGTCAGGCGCTCAGACTCCATGGGAACTTGTCAGACTCTCAGTCTACATGGGAACTTGTCACACTCTCAGTCTACATGGGAACTTGTCACACTCTCAGTCTTCATGGGAATTTGTCACACGCTCAGTCTCCATGGGGACTTGTCACACTCTCGGTCTCCATGGGAACTTGTCACACTCTCGGTCTCCAAGGGAACTTGTCACACTCTTAGTCTCCATGGGAAATTGTCACCCTCTCAGTCTCCATGGGAACTTGTCACACTCTCAGTCTACATGGGAACTTGTCACACTCTCAGTCCACATGGGAACCTGTCACACTCTCAGTCTCCATGGAAACTTGTCACACTCTCAGACTACATGGGAACCTGTCACACCATCAGACTCCATGGGAACTTGTCACACTCTCAGTCTACAAGGGAACTTGTTGCACTCTTAGTCTCCATGGATGGGGAACTTGTCGCACTCTCAGTCTCCATGGGAACTTGTCACACTCTCAGTCTAAATGGGAACTTGTCACACTCTCAGTCTACATGGGAATTTGTCACACGCTCAGTCGCCATGGGAACTTGTCAGGCGCTCAGACTCCATGGGAACTTGTCACACTCTCAGTCTACATGGGAACTTGTCACATTCTCAGTCTCCATGGGAACTTGTCACACTTTCAGTCTACACGGGAGCTTCTCACACTCTCAGTTTCCACGGGAACATGTCACACTCTCAGTCTCCACGGGAACTTGTCACACCCTCAGTCTCCATGGGAACTTGTCACACTTTCAGTCTCCTTGAGAACTTCTCACACTCTAAGTCTCCATTGGAACTTGTCAGGCGCTCAGACTCCATGGGAACTTGTCACAATCTCAGTCTACATGGGAACTTGTCACACTCTCAGTCTACATGGGAACCTGTCACACTCTCAGTCTCCATGGAAACTTGTCCCACTCTCAGTCTCCATGGGAACCTGTCACACTCTCAGTCTCCATGGGAACTTGTCACACTCTCAGTCTACATGGGAACCTGTCACACCATCAGTCACCATGGGAACTTGTCACACTCTCAGTCTACAAGGGAACTTGTCGCACTCTTAGTCTCCATGGATGGGGAAATTGTCGCGCTCTCAGTCTCCATGGGAACTTGTCACACTCTCGGTCTCCATGGGAACTTGTCACACTCTCGGTCTCCAAGGGAACTTGTCACACTCTCAGTCTCCATGGGAACTTGTCACACTCTCAGTCTCCATGGGAACTTGTCACACTCTCAGTCTACTTGGGAACTTGTCACACTTTCAGTCTACATGGGAGCTTCTCACACTCTCAGTCTCCACGGGAACATGTCACACTCTCAGTCTCCACGGGAACTTGTCACACCCTCAGTCTCCATGGGAACTTGTCACACTGTCAGTCTCCGTGTGAACTTGTCACACTCTCGGTCTACATGGGAACTTGTCACACTCTCAGTCTCCAAGAGAACTTGTCACACTCTCAGTCCACATAAGAACTTGTCACACTGTCAGTCTCCATGGAAACTTGTCACACTTTCAGTCTACATGGGAACTTGTCACACTCTCAGTCTCCATGGAAACTTGTCACACTCTCAGTCTCCATGGGAACATGTCACACTCTCAGTCTCCATGGGAACTTGTCACACTCTCAGTCTACATGGGAACTTCTCACACTCTCAGTCTACATGAGAACTTGTCACACTCTCAGTCTCCATGGGAAATTGTCACACTCTCAGTCTCCATGGGAACTTGTCACACTCTCAGTCTACATGGGAACTTGTCACACTCTCAGTCCACATGGGAACCTTTCACACTCTCAGTCTCCATGGAAACTTGTCACACTCTCAGACTACATGGGAACCTGTCACACCATCAGACTCCATGGGAACTTGTCACACTCTCAGTCTACAAGGGAACTTGTCGCACTCTTAGTCTCCATGGATGGGGAACTTGTCGCACTCTCAGTCTCCATGGGAACTTGTCACACTCTCAGTCTAAATGGGAACTTGTCACACTCTCAGTCTACATGGGAATTTGTCACACGCTCAGTCGCCATGGGAACTTGTCACACTCTCGGTCTCCATGGGAACTTGTCACACTCTAGGTCTCCATGGAAACTTGTCACACTCTCAGTCTCCATGGGAACTTGTCACACTCTCAGTCTCAATGGGAACTTGTCACACTCTCAGTCTACTTGGGAACTTGTCACACCATCAGTCTCCATGGGAACTTGTCACACTCTCAGTCTACAAGGGAACTTGTCGCACTCTTAGTCTCCATGGATAGGGAACTTGTCGCACTCTCAGTCTCCATGGGAACTTGTCAGACTCTCAGTCTACATGGGAACTTGTCACACTCTCAGTCTACATGGGAATTTGTCACACGCTCAGGCTCCATGGGAACTTGTCACACTCTCGGTCTCCATGGGAACTTGTCACGCTCTCGGTCTCCAAGGGAACTTGACACACTCTAGGTATCCATGGTAACTTGTCACACTCTCAGTCTCCCTGGGAATTTGTCACACGCTCAGTCTCCATGGGAACTTGTCACACTCTCGGTCTCCATGGGAACTTGTCACACTCTAGGTCTCCATGGAAACTTGTCACACTCTCAGTCTCCATGGGAACTTGTCACACTCTCAGTCTCCATGGGAACTTGTCACACTCTCAGTCTACTTAGGAACTTGTCACACTTTCAGTCTACATGGGAGCTTCTCACACTCTCAGTCTCCACGGGAACATGTCACACTCTCAGTCTCCTTGGGAACTTGTCACACTTTCAGTCTACACGGGAGCTTCTCACACTGTCAGTCTCCACGGGAACATGTCACACTCTCAGTCTCCACGGGAACTTGTCACACCGTCAGTCTCCATGGGAACTTGTCACACTTTCAGTCTCCGTGAGAACTTCTCACACTCTAAGTCTCCATGGGAACTTGTCAGGCGCTCAGACTCCATGGGAACTTGTCACACTCTCAGTCTACATGGGAACTTGTCACACTCTCAGTCCACATGGGAACCTGTCACACTCTCAGTCTCCATGGAAACTTGTCACACTCTCAGTCTCCATGGGAACCTGTCACACTCTCAGTCTCCATGGGAACTTGTCACACTCTCAGTCTACATGGGAACTTGTCACACTAGCAGTCTACATGGGAATTTGTCACACGCTCAGTCTCCATGGGAACTTGTCACACTCTCGGTCTCCATGGGAACTTGTCACACTCTAGGTCTCCATGGAAACTTGCAACACTCTCAGTCTCCATGGGAACTTGTCACACTCTCAGTCTCCATGGGAACTTGTGACACTCTCAGTCTACTTGGGAACTTGTCACACTTTCAGTCTACATGGGAGCTTCTCACACTCTCAGTCTCCACGGGAACATGTCACACTCTCAGTCTCCATGGGAACTTGTCACACTTTCAGTCTACACGGGAGCTTCTCACACTCTCAATCTCCACGGGAACATGTCACACTCTCAGTCTCCACGGGAACTTGTCACACTCTCAGTCTCCATGGGAACTTGTCACACTCTCAGTCTCCATGGGAACTTGTCACACTCTCAGTCTACTTGGGAACTTGTCACACTTTCAGTCTACACGGGAGCTTCTCACACTCTCAGTCTCCACGGGAACATGTCACACTCTCAGTCTCCACGGGAACTTGTCACACCTTCAGTCTCCATGGGAACTTGTCACACTTTCAGTCTCCTTGAGAACTTCTCACACTCTAAGTCTCCCTGGGAACTTGTCAGGCGCTCAGACTCCATGGGAACTTGTCAGACTCTCAGTCTACATGGGAACTTGTCACACTCTCAGTCTACATGGGAACTTGTCACACTCTCAGTCTACATGGGAATTTGTCACACGCTCAGTCTCCATGGGGACTTGTCACACTCTCGGTCTCCATGGGAACTTGTCACACTCTCGGTCTCCAAGGGAACTTGTCACACTCTCAGTCTCCATGGGAAATTGTCACCCTCTCAGTCTCCATGGGAACTTGTCACACTCTCAGTCTACATGGGAACTTGTCACACTCTCAGTCCACATGGGAACCTGTCACACTCTCAGTCTCCATGGAAACTTGTCACACTCTCAGACTACATGGGAACCTGTCACACCATCAGACTCCATGGGAACTTGTCACACTCTCAGTCTACAAGGGAACTTGTTGCACTCTTAGTCTCCATGGATGGGGAACTTGTCGCACTCTCAGTCTCCATGGGAACTCGTCACACTCTCAGTCTAAATGGGAACTTGTCACACTCTCAGTCTACATGGGAATTTGTCACACGCTCAGTCGCCATGGGAACTTGTCAGGCGCTCAGACTCCATGGGAACTTGTCACACTCTCAGTCTACATGGGAACTTGTCACACTCTCGGTCTCCATGGGAACTTGTCACACTCTAGGTCTCCATGGAAACTTGTCACACTCTCAGTCTCCATGGGAACTTGTCACACTCTCAGTCTCCATGGGAACTTGTCACACTCTCAGTCTACTTAGGAACTTGTCACACTTTCAGTCTACATGGGAGCTTCTCACACTCTCAGTCTCCACGGGAACATGTCACACTCTCAGTCTCCTTGGGAACTTGTCACACTTTCAGTCTACACGGGAGCTTCTCACACTGTCAGTCTCCACGGGAACATGTCACACTCTCAGTCTCCACGGGAACTTGTCACACCGTCAGTCTCCATGGGAACTTGTCACACTTTCAGTCTCCGTGAGAACTTCTCACACTCTAAGTCTCCATGGGAACTTGTCAGGCGCTCAGACTCCATGGGAACTTGTCACACTCTCAGTCTACATGGGAACTTGTCACACTCTCAGTCCACATGGGAACCTGTCACACTCTCAGTCTCCATGGAAACTTGTCACACTCTCAGTCTCCATGGGAACCTGTCACACTCTCAGTCTCCATGGGAACTTGTCACACTCTCAGTCTACATGGGAACTTGTCACACTAGCAGTCTACATGGGAATTTGTCACACGCTCAGTCTCCATGGGAACTTGTCACACTCTCGGTCTCCATGGGAACTTGTCACACTCTAGGTCTCCATGGAAACTTGTCACACTCTCAGTCTCCATGGGAACTTGTCACACTCTCAGTCTCCATGGGAACTTGTCACACTCTCAGTCTACTTAGGAACTTGTCACACTTTCAGTCTACATGGGAGCTTCTCACACTCTCAGTCTCCACGGGAACATGTCACACTCTCAGTCTCCTTGGGAACTTGTCACACTTTCAGTCTACACGGGAGCTTCTCACACTGTCAGTCTCCACGGGAACATGTCACACTCTCAGTCTCCACGGGAACTTGTCACACCGTCAGTCTCCATGGGAACTTGTCACACTTTCAGTCTCCGTGAGAACTTCTCACACTCTAAGTCTCCATGGGAACTTGTCAGGCGCTCAGACTCCATGGGAACTTGTCACACTCTCAGTCTACATGGGAACTTGTCACACTCTCAGTCCACATGGGAACCTGTCACACTCTCAGTCTCCATGGAAACTTGTCACACTCTCAGTCTCCATGGGAACCTGTCACACTCTCAGTCTCCATGGGAACTTGTCACACTCTCAGTCTACATGGGAACTTGTCACACTAGCAGTCTACATGGGAATTTGTCACACGCTCAGTCTCCATGGGAACTTGTCACACTCTCGGTCTCCATGGGAACTTGTCACACTCTAGGTCTCCATGGAAACTTGCAACACTCTCAGTCTCCATGGGAACTTGTCACACTCTCAGTCTCCATGGGAACTTGTGACACTCTCAGTCTACTTGGGAACTTGTCACACTTTCAGTCTACATGGGAGCTTCTCACACTCTCAGTCTCCACGGGAACATGTCACACTCTCAGTCTCCATGGGAACTTGTCACACTTTCAGTCTACACGGGAGCTTCTCACACTCTCAATCTCCACGGGAACATGTCACACTCTCAGTCTCCACGGGAACTTGTCACACTCTCAGTCTCCATGGGAACTTGTCACACTCTCAGTCTCCATGGGAACTTGTCACACTCTCAGTCTACTTGGGAACTTGTCACACTTTCAGTCTACACGGGAGCTTCTCACACTCTCAGTCTCCACGGGAACATGTCACACTCTCAGTCTCCACGGGAACTTGTCACACCTTCAGTCTCCATGGGAACTTGTCACACTTTCAGTCTCCTTGAGAACTTCTCACACTCTAAGTCTCCCTGGGAACTTGTCAGGCGCTCAGACTCCATGGGAACTTGTCAGACTCTCAGTCTACATGGGAACTTGTCACACTCTCAGTCTACATGGGAACTTGTCACACTCCCAGTCTACATGGGAATTTGTCACACGCTCAGTCTCCATGGGGACTTGTCACACTCTCGGTCTCCATGGGAACTTGTCACACTCTCGGTCTCCAAGGGAACTTGTCACACTCTCAGCCTCCATGGGAAATTGTCACCCTCTCAGTCTCCATGGGAACTTGTCACACTCTCAGTCTACATGGGAACTTGTCACACTCTCAGTCCACATGGGAACCTGTCACACTCTCAGTCTCCATGGAAACTTGTCACACTCTCAGACTACATGGGAACCTGTCACACCATCAGACTCCATGGGAACTTGTCACACTCTCAGTCTACAAGGGAACTTGTTGCACTCTTAGTCTCCATGGATGGGGAACTTGTCGCACTCTCAGTCTCCATGGGAACTCGTCACACTCTCAGTCTAAATGGGAACTTGTCACACTCTCAGTCTACATGGGAATTTGTCACACGCTCAGTCGCCATGGGAACTTGTCAGGCGCTCAGACTCCATGGGAACTTGTCACACTCTCAGTCTACATGGGAACTTGTCACATTCTCAGTCTCCATGGGAACTTGTCACACTTTCAGTCTACACGGGAGCTTCTCACACTCTCAGTTTCCACAGGAACATGTCACACTCTCAGTCTCCACGGGAACTTGTCACACCCTCAGTCTCCATGGGAACTTGTCACACTTTCAGTCTCCTTGAGAACTTCTCACACTCTAAGTCTCCATTGGAACTTGTCAGGCGCTCAGACTCCATGGGAACTTGTCACAATCTCAGTCTACATGGGAACTTGTCACACTCTCAGTCTACATGGGAACCTGTCACACTCTCAGTCTCCATGGAAACTTGTCCCACTCTCAGTCTCCATGGGAACCTGTCACACTCTCAGTCTCCATGGGAACTTGTCACACTCTCAGTCTACATGGGAACCTGTCACACCATCAGTCACCATGGGAACTTGTCACACTCTCAGTCTACAAGGGAACTTGTCGCACTCTTAGTCTCCATGGATGGGGAACTTGTCGCGCTCTCAGTCTCCATGGGAACTTGTCACACTCTCAGTCTACATGGGAACTTGTCACACTCTCAGTCTACATGGGAATTTGTCACACGCTCAGTCTCCATGGGGACTTGTCACACTCTCGGTCTCCATGGGAACTTGTCACACTCTCGGTCTCCAAGGGAACTTGTCACACTCTCAGTCTCCATGGGAACTTGTCACACTCTCAGTCTCCATGGGAACTTGTCACACTCTCAGTCTACTTGGGAACTTGTCACACTTTCAGTCTACATGGGAGCTTCTCACACTCTCAGTCTCCACGGGAACATGTCACACTCTCAGTCTCCACGGGAACTTGTCACACCCTCAGTCTCCATGGGAACTTGTCACACTGTCAGTCTCCGTGTGAACTTGTCACACTCTCGGTCTACATGGGAACTTGTCACACTCTCAGTCTCCAAGAGAACTTGTCACACTCTCAGTCCACATAAGAACTTGTCACACTGTCAGTCTCCATGGAAACTTGTCACACTTTCAGTCTACATGGGAACTTGTCACACTCTCAGTCTCCATGGAAACTTGTCACACTCTCAGTCTCCATGGGAACATGTCACACTCTCAGTCTCCATGGGAACTTGTCACACTCTCAGTCTACATGGGAACTTCTCACACTCTCAGTCTACATGAGAACTTGTCACACTCTCAGTCTCCATGGGAAATTGTCACCCTCTCAGTCTCCATGGGAACTTGTCACACTCTCAGTCTACATGGGAACTTGTCACACTCTCAGTCCACATGGGAACCTGTCACACTCTCAGTCTCCATGGAAACTTGTCACACTCTCAGACTACATGGGAACCTGTCACACCATCAGACTCCATGGGAACTTGTCACACTCTCAGTCTACAAGGGAACTTGTCGCACTCTTAGTCTCCATGGATGGGGAACTTGTCGCACTCTCAGTCTCCATGGGAACTTGTCACACTCTCAGTCTAAATGGGAACTTGTCACACTCTCAGTCTACATGGGAATTTGTCACACGCTCAGTCGCCATGGGAACTTGTCACACTCTCGGTCTCCATGGGAACTTGTCACACTCTAGGTCTCCATGGAAACTTGTCACACTCTCAGTCTCCATGGGAACTTGTCACACTCTCAGTCTCAATGGGAACTTGTCACACTCTCAGTCTACTTGGGAACTTGTCACACCATCAGTCTCCATGGGAACTTGTCACACTCTCAGTCTACAAGGGAACTTGTCGCACTCTTAGTCTCCATGGATAGGGAACTTGTCGCACTCTCAGTCTCCATGGGAACTTGTCAGACTCTCAGTCTACATGGGAACTTGTCACACTCTCAGTCTACATGGGAATTTGTCACACGCTCAGGCTCCATGGGAACTTGTCACACTCTCAGTCTCCAAGAGAACTTGTCACACTCTCAGTCCACATAAGAACTTGTCACACTGTCAGTCTCCATGGAAACTTGTCACACTTTCAGTCTACATGGGAACTTGTCACACTCTCAGTCTCCATGGAAACTTGTCACACTCTCAGTCTCCATGGGAACATGTCACACTCTCAGTCTCCATGGGAACTTGTCACACTCTCAGTCTACATGGGAACTTCTCACACTCTCAGTCTACATGAGAACTTGTCACACTCTCAGTCTCCATGGGAAATTGTCACACTCTCAGTCTCCATGGGAACTTGTCACACTCTCAGTCTACATGGGAACTTGTCACACTCTCAGTCCACATGGGAACCTTTCACACTCTCAGTCTCCATGGAAACTTGTCACACTCTCAGACTACATGGGAACCTGTCACACCATCAGACTCCATGGGAACTTGTCACACTCTCAGTCTACAAGGGAACTTGTCGCACTCTTAGTCTCCATGGATGGGGAACTTGTCGCACTCTCAGTCTCCATGGGAACTTGTCACACTCTCAGTCTAAATGGGAACTTGTCACACTCTCAGTCTACATGGGAATTTGTCACACGCTCAGTCGCCATGGGAACTTGTCACACTCTCGGTCTCCATGGGAACTTGTCACACTCTAGGTCTCCATGGAAACTTGTCACACTCTCAGTCTCCATGGGAACTTGTCACACTCTCAGTCTCAATGGGAACTTGTCACACTCTCAGTCTACTTGGGAACTTGTCACACCATCAGTCTCCATGGGAACTTGTCACACTCTCAGTCTACAAGGGAACTTGTCGCACTCTTAGTCTCCATGGATAGGGAACTTGTCGCACTCTCAGTCTCCATGGGAACTTGTCAGACTCTCAGTCTACATGGGAACTTGTCACACTCTCAGTCTACATGGGAATTTGTCACACGCTCAGGCTCCATGGGAACTTGTCACACTCTCGGTCTCCATGGGAACTTGTCACGCTCTCGGTCTCCAAGGGAACTTGACACACTCTAGGTATCCATGGTAACTTGTCACACTCTCAGTCTCCCTGGGAATTTGTCACACGCTCAGTCTCCATGGGAACTTGTCACACTCTCGGTCTCCATGGGAACTTGTCACACTCTAGGTCTCCATGGAAACTTGTCACACTCTCAGTCTCCATGGGAACTTGTCACACTCTCAGTCTCCATGGGAACTTGTCACACTCTCAGTCTACTTAGGAACTTGTCACACTTTCAGTCTACATGGGAGCTTCTCACACTCTCAGTCTCCACGGGAACATGTCACACTCTCAGTCTCCTTGGGAACTTGTCACACTTTCAGTCTACACGGGAGCTTCTCACACTGTCAGTCTCCACGGGAACATGTCACACTCTCAGTCTCCACGGGAACTTGTCACACCGTCAGTCTCCATGGGAACTTGTCACACTTTCAGTCTCCGTGAGAACTTCTCACACTCTAAGTCTCCATGGGAACTTGTCAGGCGCTCAGACTCCATGGGAACTTGTCACACTCTCAGTCTACATGGGAACTTGTCACACTCTCAGTCCACATGGGAACCTGTCACACTCTCAGTCTCCATGGAAACTTGTCACACTCTCAGTCTCCATGGGAACCTGTCACACTCTCAGTCTCCATGGGAACTTGTCACACTCTCAGTCTACATGGGAACTTGTCACACTAGCAGTCTACATGGGAATTTGTCACACGCTCAGTCTCCATGGGAACTTGTCACACTCTCGGTCTCCATGGGAACTTGTCACACTCTAGGTCTCCATGGAAACTTGCAACACTCTCAGTCTCCATGGGAACTTGTCACACTCTCAGTCTCCATGGGAACTTGTGACACTCTCAGTCTACTTGGGAACTTGTCACACTTTCAGTCTACATGGGAGCTTCTCACACTCTCAGTCTCCACGGGAACATGTCACACTCTCAGTCTCCATGGGAACTTGTCACACTTTCAGTCTACACGGGAGCTTCTCACACTCTCAATCTCCACGGGAACATGTCACACTCTCAGTCTCCACGGGAACTTGTCACACTCTCAGTCTCCATGGGAACTTGTCACACTCTCAGTCTCCATGGGAACTTGTCACACTCTCAGTCTACTTGGGAACTTGTCACACTTTCAGTCTACACGGGAGCTTCTCACACTCTCAGTCTCCACGGGAACATGTCACACTCTCAGTCTCCACGGGAACTTGTCACACCTTCAGTCTCCATGGGAACTTGTCACACTTTCAGTCTCCTTGAGAACTTCTCACACTCTAAGTCTCCCTGGGAACTTGTCAGGCGCTCAGACTCCATGGGAACTTGTCAGACTCTCAGTCTACATGGGAACTTGTCACACTCTCAGTCTACATGGGAACTTGTCACACTCCCAGTCTACATGGGAATTTGTCACACGCTCAGTCTCCATGGGGACTTGTCACACTCTCGGTCTCCATGGGAACTTGTCACACTCTCGGTCTCCAAGGGAACTTGTCACACTCTCAGTCTCCATGGGAAATTGTCACCCTCTCAGTCTCCATGGGAACTTGTCACACTCTCAGTCTACATGGGAACTTGTCACACTCTCAGTCCACATGGGAACCTGTCACACTCTCAGTCTCCATGGAAACTTGTCACACTCTCAGACTACATGGGAACCTGTCACACCATCAGACTCCATGGGAACTTGTCACACTCTCAGTCTACAAGGGAACTTGTTGCACTCTTAGTCTCCATGGATGGGGAACTTGTCGCACTCTCAGTCTCCATGGGAACTCGTCACACTCTCAGTCTAAATGGGAACTTGTCACACTCTCAGTCTACATGGGAATTTGTCACACGCTCAGTCGCCATGGGAACTTGTCAGGCGCTCAGACTCCATGGGAACTTGTCACACTCTCAGTCTACATGGGAACTTGTCACACTCTCGTCTCCATGGGAACTTGTCACACTCTAGGTCTCCATGGAAACTTGTCACACTCTCAGTCTCCATGGGAACTTGTCACACTCTCAGTCTCCATGGGAACTTGTCACACTCTCAGTCTACTTAGGAACTTGTCACACTTTCAGTCTACATGGGAGCTTCTCACACTCTCAGTCTCCACGGGAACATGTCACACTCTCAGTCTCCTTGGGAACTTGTCACACTTTCAGTCTACACGGGAGCTTCTCACACTGTCAGTCTCCACGGGAACATGTCACACTCTCAGTCTCCACGGGAACTTGTCACACCGTCAGTCTCCATGGGAACTTGTCACACTTTCAGTCTCCGTGAGAACTTCTCACACTCTAAGTCTCCATGGGAACTTGTCAGGCGCTCAGACTCCATGGGAACTTGTCACACTCTCAGTCTACATGGGAACTTGTCACACTCTCAGTCCACATGGGAACCTGTCACACTCTCAGTCTCCATGGAAACTTGTCACACTCTCAGTCTCCATGGGAACCTGTCACACTCTCAGTCTCATGGGAACTTGTCACACTCTCAGTCTACATGGGAACTTGTCACACTAGCAGTCTACATGGGAATTTGTCACACGCTCAGTCTCCATGGGAACTTGTCACACTCTCGGTCTCCATGGGAACTTGTCACACTCTAGGTCTCCATGGAAACTTGTCACACTCTCAGTCTCCATGGGAACTTGTCACACTCTCAGTCTCCATGGGAACTTGTCACACTCTCAGTCTACTTAGGAACTTGTCACACTTTCAGTCTACATGGGAGCTTCTCACACTCTCAGTCTCCACGGGAACATGTCACACTCTCAGTCTCCTTGGGAACTTGTCACACTTTCAGTCTACACGGGAGCTTCTCACACTGTCAGTCTCCACGGGAACATGTCACACTCTCAGTCTCCACGGGAACTTGTCACACCGTCAGTCTCCATGGGAACTTGTCACACTTTCAGTCTCCGTGAGAACTTCTCACACTCTAAGTCTCCATGGGAACTTGTCAGGCGCTCAGACTCCATGGGAACTTGTCACACTCTCAGTCTACATGGGAACTTGTCACACTCTCAGTCCACATGGGAACCTGTCACACTCTCAGTCTCCATGGAAACTTGTCACACTCTCAGTCTCCATGGGAACCTGTCACACTCTCAGTCTCCATGGGAACTTGTCACACTCTCAGTCTACATGGGAACTTGTCACACTAGCAGTCTACATGGGAATTTGTCACACGCCTCAGTCTCCATGGGAACTTGTCACACTCTCGGTCTCCATGGGAACTTGTCACACTCTAGGTCTCCATGGAAACTTGCAACACTCTCAGTCTCCATGGGAACTTGTCACACTCTCAGTCTCCATGGGAACTTGTGACACTCTCAGTCTACTTGGGAACTTGTCACACTTTCAGTCTACATGGGAGCTTCTCACACTCTCAGTCTCCACGGGAACATGTCACACTCTCAGTCTCCATGGGAACTTGTCACACTTTCAGTCTACACGGGAGCTTCTCACACTCTCAATCTCCACGGGAACATGTCACACTCTCAGTCTCCACGGGAACTTGTCACACTCTCAGTCTCCATGGGAACTTGTCACACTCTCAGTCTCCATGGGAACTTGTCACACTCTCAGTCTACTTGGGAACTTGTCACACTTTCAGTCTACACGGGAGCTTCTCACACTCTCAGTCTCCACGGGAACATGTCACACTCTCAGTCTCCACGGGAACTTGTCACACCTTCAGTCTCCATGGGAACTTGTCACACTTTCAGTCTCCTTGAGAACTTCTCACACTCTAAGTCTCCCTGGGAACTTGTCAGGCGCTCAGACTCCATGGGAACTTGTCAGACTCTCAGTCTACATGGGAACTTGTCACACTCTCAGTCTACATGGGAACTTGTCACACTCCCAGTCTACATGGGAATTTGTCACACGCTCAGTCTCCATGGGGACTTGTCACACTCTCGGTCTCCATGGGAACTTGTCACACTCTCGGTCTCCAAGGGAACTTGTCACACTCTCAGTCTCCATGGGAAATTGTCACCCTCTCAGTCTCCATGGGAACTTGTCACACTCTCAGTCTACATGGGAACTTGTCACACTCTCAGTCCACATGGGAACCTGTCACACTCTCAGTCTCCATGGAAACTTGTCACACTCTCAGACTACATGGGAACCTGTCACACCATCAGACTCCATGGGAACTTGTCACACTCTCAGTCTACAAGGGAACTTGTTGCACTCTTAGTCTCCATGGATGGGGAACTTGTCGCACTCTCAGTCTCCATGGGAACTCGTCACACTCTCAGTCTAAATGGGAACTTGTCACACTCTCAGTCTACATGGGAATTTGTCACACGCTCAGTCGCCATGGGAACTTGTCAGGCGCTCAGACTCCATGGGAACTTGTCACACTCTCAGTCTACATGGGAACTTGTCACATTCTCAGTCTCCATGGGAACTTGTCACACTTTCAGTCTACACGGGAGCTTCTCACACTCTCAGTTTCCACGGGAACATGTCACACTCTCAGTCTCCACGGGAACTTGTCACACCCTCAGTCTCCATGGGAACTTGTCACACTTTCAGTCTCCTTGAGAACTTCTCACACTCTAAGTCTCCATTGGAACTTGTCAGGCGCTCAGACTCCATGGGAACTTGTCACAATCTCAGTCTACATGGGAACTTGTCACACTCTCAGTCTACATGGGAACCTGTCACACTCTCAGTCTCCATGGAAACTTGTCCCACTCTCAGTCTCCATGGGAACCTGTCACACTCTCAGTCTCCATGGGAACTTGTCACACTCTCAGTCTACATGGGAACCTGTCACACCATCAGTCACCATGGGAACTTGTCACACTCTCAGTCTACAAGGGAACTTGTCGCACTCTTAGTCTCCATGGATGGGGAACTTGTCGCGCTCTCAGTCTCCATGGGAACTTGTCACACTCTCAGTCTACATGGGAACTTGTCACACTCTCAGTCTACATGGGAATTTGTCACACGCTCAGTCTCCATGGGGACTTGTCACACTCTCGGTCTCCATGGGAACTTGTCACACTCTCGGTCTCCAAGGGAACTTGTCACACTCTCAGTCTCCATGGGAACTTGTCACACTCTCAGTCTCCATGGGAACTTGTCACACTCTCAGTCTACTTGGGAACTTGTCACACTTTCAGTCTACATGGGAGCTTCTCACACTCTCAGTCTCCACGGGAACATGTCACACTCTCAGTCTCCACGGGAACTTGTCACACCCTCAGTCTCCATGGGAACTTGTCACACTGTCAGTCTCCGTGTGAACTTGTCACACTCTCGGTCTAGGAACTTGTCACACTCTCAGTCTCCAAGAGAACTTGTCACACTCTCAGTCCACATAAGAACTTGTCACACTGTCAGTCTCCATGGAAACTTGTCACACTTTCAGTCTACATGGGAACTTGTCACACTCTCAGTCTCCATGGAAACTTGTCACACTCTCAGTCTCCATGGGAACATGTCACACTCTCAGTCTCCATGGGAACTTGTCACACTCTCAGTCTACATGGGAACTTCTCACACTCTCAGTCTACATGAGAACTTGTCACACTCTCAGTCTCCATGGGAAATTGTCACCCTCTCAGTCTCCATGGGAACTTGTCACACTCTCAGTCTACATGGGAACTTGTCACACTCTCAGTCCACATGGGAACCTGTCACACTCTCAGTCTCCATGGAAACTTGTCACACTCTCAGACTACATGGGAACCTGTCACACCATCAGACTCCATGGGAACTTGTCACACTCTCAGTCTACAAGGGAACTTGTCGCACTCTTAGTCTCCATGGATGGGAACTTGTCGCACTCTCAGTCTCCATGGGAACTTGTCACACTCTCAGTCTAAATGGGAACTTGTCACACTCTCAGTCTACATGGGAATTTGTCACACGCTCAGTCGCCATGGGAACTTGTCACACTCTCGGTCTCCATGGGAACTTGTCACACTCTAGGTCTCCATGGAAACTTGTCACACTCTCAGTCTCCATGGGAACTTGTCACACTCTCAGTCTCAATGGGAACTTGTCACACTCTCAGTCTACTTGGAACTTGTCACACCATCAGTCTCCATGGGAACTTGTCACACTCTCAGTCTACAAGGGAACTTGTCGCACTCTTAGTCTCCATGGATAGGGAACTTGTCGCACTCTCAGTCTCCATGGGAACTTGTCAGACTCTCAGTCTACATGGGAACTTGTCACACTCTCAGTCTACATGGGAATTTGTCACACGCTCAGGCTCCATGGGAACTTGTCACACTCTCGGTCTCCATGGGAACTTGTCACACTCTCGGTCTCCAAGGGAACTTGTCACACTCTAGGTATCCATGGTAACTTGTCACACTCTCAGTCTCCTGGGAATTTGTCACACGCTCAGTCTCCATGGGAACTTGTCACACTCTCGGTCTGCATGGGAACTTGTCACACTCTAGGTCTCCATGGAAACTTGTCACACTCTCAGTCTCCATGGGAACTTGTCACACTCTCAGTCTCCATGGGAACTTGTCACACTCTCAGTCTACTTAGGAACTTGTCACACTTTCAGTCTACATGGGAGCTTCTCACACTCTCAGTCTCCACGGGAACATGTCACACTCTCAGTCTCCTTGGGAACTTGTCACACTTTCAGTCTACACGGGAGCTTCTCACACTGTCAGTCTCCACGGGAACATGTCACACTCTCAGTCTCCACGGGAACTTGTCACACCCTCAGTCTCCATGGGAACTTGTCACACTTTCAGTCTCCGTGAGAACTTCTCACACTCTAAGTCTCCATGGGAACTTGTCAGGCGCTCAGACTCCATGGGAACTTGTCACACTCTCAGTCTACATGGGAACTTGTCACACTCTCAGTCCACATGGGAACCTGTCACACTCTCAGTCTCCATGGAAACTTGTCACACTCTCAGTCTCCATGGGAACCTGTCACACTCTCAGTCTCCATGGGAACTTGTCACACTCTCAGTCTACATGGGAACTTGTCACACTAGCAGTCTACATGGGAATTTGTCACACGCTCAGTCTCCATGGGAACTTGTCACACTCTCGGTCTCCATGGGAACTTGTCACACTCTAGGTCTCCATGGAAACTTGCAACACTCTCAGTCTCCATGGGAACTTGTCACACTCTCAGTCTCCATGGGAACTTGTGACACTCTCAGTCTACTTGGGAACTTGTCACACTTTCAGTCTACATGGGAGCTTCTCACACTCTCAGTATCCACGGGAACATGTCACACTCTCAGTCTCCATGGGAACTTGTCACACTTTCAGTCTACACGGGAGCTTCTCACACTCTCAATCTCCACGGGAACATGTCACACTCTCAGTCTCCACGGGAACTTGTCACACGCTCAGTCTCCATGGGAACTTGTCACACTTTCAGTCTCCGTGAGAACTTCTCACACTCGAAGTCTCCAAGGGAACTTGTCAGGCGCTCAGACTCCATGGGAACTTGTCACACTCTCAGTCTACATGGGAACTTGTCACACTCTCAGTCTGCATGGGAACCTGTCACACTCTCAGTCTCCATGGGAACATGTCACACTCTCAGTCTCCATGGGAACTTGTCACACTCTCAGTCTACATGGGAACCTGTCACACCATCAGTCACCATGGGAACTTGTCACACTCTCAGTCTACAAGGGAACTTGTCGCACTCTTAGTCTCCATGGATGGGGAACTTGTCGCACTCTCAGTCTCCATGGGAACTTGTCACACTCTCAGTCTAAATGGGAACTTGTCACACTCTCAGTCTACATGGGAATTTGTCACACGCTCAGTCGCCATGGGAACTTGTCACACTCTCGGTCTCCATGGGAACTTGTCACACTCTAGGTCTCCATGGAAACTTGTCACACTCTCAGTCTCCATGGGAACTTGTCACACTCTCAGTCTCAATGGGAACTTGTCACACTCTCAGTCTACTTGGGAACTTGTCACACCATCAGTCTCCATGGGAACTTGTCACACTCTCAGTCTACAAGGGAACTTGTCGCACTCTTAGTCTCCATGGATAGGGAACTTGTCGCACTCTCAGTCTCCATGGGAACTTGTCACACGCTCAGGCTCCATGGGAACTTGTCACACTCTCGGTCTCCATGGGAACTTGTCACACTCTCGGTCTCCAAGGGAACTTGTCACACTCTAGGTATCCATGGTAACTTGTCACACTCTCAGTCTCCCTGGGAATTTGTCACACGCTCAGTCTCCATGGGAACTTGTCACACTCTCGGTCTGCATGGGAACTTGTCACACTCTAGGTCTCCATGGAAACTTGTCACACTCTCAGTCTCCATGGGAACTTGTCACACTCTCAGTCTCCATGGGAACTTGTCACACTCTCAGTCTACTTAGGAACTTGTCACACTTTCAGTCTACATGGGAGCTTCTCACACTCTCAGTCTCCACGGGAACATGTCACACTCTCAGTCTCCTTGGGAACTTGTCACACTTTCAGTCTACACGGGAGCTTCTCACACTGTCAGTCTCCACGGGAACATGTCACACTCTCAGTCTCCACGGGAACTTGTCACACCCTCAGTCTCCATGGGAACTTGTCACACTTTCAGTCTCCGTGAGAACTTCTCACACTCTAAGTCTCCATGGGAACTTGTCAGGCGCTCAGACTCCATGGGAACTTGTCACACTCTCAGTCTACATGGGAACTTGTCACACTCTCAGTCCACATGGGAACCTGTCACACTCTCAGTCTCCATGGAAACTTGTCACACTCTCAGTCTCCATGGGAACCTGTCACACTCTCAGTCTCCATGGGAACTTGTCACACTCTCAGTCTACATGGGAACTTGTCACACTAGCAGTCTACATGGGAATTTGTCACACGCTCAGTCTCCATGGGAACTTGTCACACTCTCGGTCTCCATGGGAACTTGTCACACTCTAGGTCTCCATGGAAACTTGCAACACTCTCAGTCTCCATGGGAACTTGTCACACTCTCAGTCTCCATGGGAACTTGTGACACTCTCAGTCTACTTGGGAACTTGTCACACTTTCAGTCTACATGGGAGCTTCTCACACTCTCAGTATCCACGGGAACATGTCACACTCTCAGTCTCCATGGGAACTTGTCACACTTTCAGTCTACACGGGAGCTTCTCACACTCTCAATCTCCACGGGAACATGTCACACTCTCAGTCTCCACGGGAACTTGTCACACGCTCAGTCTCCATGGGAACTTGTCACACTTTCAGTCTCCGTGAGAACTTCTCACACTCGAAGTCTCCAAGGGAACTTGTCAGGCGCTCAGACTCCATGGGAACTTGTCACACTCTCAGTCTACATGGGAACTTGTCACACTCTCAGTCTGCATGGGAACCTGTCACACTCTCAGTCTCCATGGGAACATGTCACACTCTCAGTCTCCATGGGAACTTGTCACACTCTCAGTCTACATGGGAACCTGTCACACCATCAGTCACCATGGGAACTTGTCACACTCTCAGTCTACAAGGGAACTTGTCGCACTCTTAGTCTCCATGGATGGGGAACTTGTCGCACTCTCAGTCTCCATGGGAACTTGTCACACTCTCAGTCTACATGGGAACGTGTCACACCATCAGTCACCATGGGAACTTGTCACACTCTCAGTCTACAAGGGAACTTGTCGCACTCTTAGTCTCCATGGATGGGGAACTTGTCGCACTCTCAGTCTCCATGGGAACTTGTCACAATCTCAGTCTACATGGGAACATGTCACACTCTCAGTCTACATGGGAATTTGTCACACGCTCAGTCTCCATGGGGACTTGTCACACTCTCGGTCTCCATGGGATCTTGTCACACTCTCGGTCTCCAAGGGAACTTGTCACACTCTCAGTCTCCATGGGAACTTGTCACACTCTCAGTCTCCATGGAAACTTGTCACACTCTCAGACTCCATGGGAACATGTCACACTCTCAGTCTCCATGGGAACTTGTCACACTTTCAGTCTACACGGGAGCTTCTCACACTCTCAATCTCCACGGGAACATGTCACACTCTCAGTCTCCACGGGAACTTGTCACACCCTCAGTCTCCATGGGAACTTGTCACACTTTCAGTCTCCGTGAGAACTTCTCACACTCGAAGTCTCCAAGGGAACTTGTCAGGCGCTCAGACTCCATGGGAACTTGTCACACTCTCAGTCTACATGGGAACTTGTCACACTCTCAGTCTACATGGGAACCTGTCACACTCTCAGTCTCCATGGAAACTTGTCACACTCTCAGTCTCCATGGGAACATGTCACACTCTCAGTCTCCATGGGAACTTGTCACACTCTCAGTATACATGGGAACGTGTCACACCATCAGTCACCATGGGAACTTGTCACACTCTCAGTCTACAAGGGAACTTGTCACACTCTCAGTCTACATGGGAACCTGTCACACTCTCAGTCTCCATGGAAACTTGTCACACTCTCAGTCTCCATGGGAACCTGTCACACTCTCAGTCTCCATGGGAACTTGTCACACTCTCAGTCTACATGGGAACCTGTCACACCATCAGTCACCATGGGAACTAGTCACACTCTCAGTCTACAAGGGAACTTGTCGCACTCTTAGTCTCCATGGATGGGGAACTTGTCGCACTCTCAGTCTCCATGGGAACTTGTCACACTCTCAGTCTACATGGGAACGTGTCACACCATCAGTCACCATCGGAACTTGTCACACTCTCAGTCTACAAGGGAACTTGTCGCACTCTTAGTCTCCATGGATGGGGAACTTGTCGAACTCTCAGTCTCCATGGAAACTTGTCACAATCTCAGTCTAAATGGGAACTTGTCACACTCTCAGTCTACATGGGAATTTGTCACACGCTCAGTCGCCATGGGAACTTGTCACACTCTCGGTCTCCATGGGAACTTGTCACACTCTAGGTCTCCATGGAAACTTGTCACACTCTCAGTCTCCATGGGAACTTGTCACACTCTCAGTCTCAATGGGAACTTGTCACACTCTCAGTCTACTTGGGAACTTGTCACACCATCAGTCTCCATGGGAACTTGTCACACTCTCAGTCTACAAGGGAACTTGTCGCACTCTTAGTCTCCATGGATAGGGAACTTGTCGCACTCTCAGTCTCCATGGGAACTTGTCAGACTCTCAGTCTACATGGGAACTTGTCACACTCTCAGTCTACATGGGAATTTGTCACACGCTCAGGCTCCATGGGAACTTGTCACACTCTCGGTCTCCATGGGAACTTGTCACGCTCTCGGTCTCCATGGGAACTTGTCACACTCTAGGTCTCCATGGAAACTTGTCACACTCTCAGTCTCCATGGGAACTTGTCACACTCTCAGTCTCCATGGGAACTTGTCACACTCTCAGTCTACTTAGGAACTTGTCACACTTTCAGTCTACATGGGAGCTTCTCACACTCTCAGTCTCCACGGGAACATGTCACACTCTCAGTCTCCTTGGGAACTTGTCACACTTTCAGTCTACACGGGAGCTTCTCACACTGTCAGTCTCCACGGGAACATGTCACACTCTCAGTCTCCACGGGAACTTGTCACACCCTCAGTCTCCATGGGAACTTGTCACACTTTCAGTCTCCGTGAGAACTTCTCACACTCTAAGTCTCCATGGGAACTTGTCAGGCGCTCAGACTCCATGGGAACTTGTCACACTCTCAGTCTACATGGGAACTTGTCACACTCTCAGTCCACATGGGAACCTGTCACACTCTCAGTCTCCATGGAAACTTGTCACACTCTCAGTCTCCATGGGAACCTGTCACACTCTCAGTCTCCATGGGAACTTGTCACACTCTCAGTCTACATGGGAACTTGTCACACTAGCAGTCTACATGGGAATTTGTCACACGCTCAGTCTCCATGGGAACTTGTCACACTCTCGGTCTCCATTGGAACTTGTCACACTCTAGGTCTCCATGGAAACTTGCAACACTCTCAGTCTCCATGGGATCTTGTCACACTCTCAGTCTCCATGGGAACTTGTGACACTCTCAGTCTACTTGGGAACTTGTCACACTTTCAGTCTACATGGGAGCTTCTCACACTCTCAGTCTCCACGGGAACATGTCACACTCTCAGTCTCCATGGGAACTTGTCACACTTTCAGTCTACACGGGAGCTTCTCACACTCTCAATCTCCACGGGAACATGTCACACTCTCAGTCTCCACGGGAACTTGTCACACGCTCAGTCTCCATGGGAACTTGTCACACTTTCAGTCTCCGTGAGAACTTCTCACACTCGAAGTCTGCAAGGGAACTTGTCAGGCGCTCAGACTCCATGGGAACTTGTCACACTCTCAGTCTACATGGGAACTTGTCACACTCTCAGTCTGCATGGGAACCTGTCACACTCTCAGTCTCCATGGAAACTTGTCACACTGTCAGTCTCCATGGGAACATGTCACACTCTCAGTCTCCATGGGAACTTGTCACACTCTCAGTCTACATGGGAACGTGTCACACCATCAGTCACCATGGGAACTTGTCACACTCTCAGTCTACAAGGGAACTTGTCGCACTCTTAGTCTCCATGGATGGGGAACTTGTCGCACTCTCAGTCTCCATGGGAACTTGTCACACTCTCAGTCTACATGGGAACGTGTCACACCATCAGTCACCATGGGAACTTGTCACACTCTCAGTCTACAAGGGAACTTGTCGCACTCTTAGTCTCCATGGATGGGGAACTTGTCGCACTCTCAGTCTCCATGGGAACTTGTCACAATCTCAGTCTACATGGGAACATGTCACACTCTCAGTCTACATGGGAATTTGTCACACGCTCAGTCTCCATGGGGACTTGTCACACTCTCGGTCTCCATGGGATCTTGTCACACTCTCGGTCTCCAAGGGAACTTGTCACACTCTCAGTCTCCATGGGAACTTGTCACACTCTCAGTCTCCATGGAAACTTGTCACACTCTCAGACTCCATGGGAACATGTCACACTCTCAGTCTCCATGGGAACTTGTCACACTTTCAGTCTACACGGGAGCTTCTCACACTCTCAATCTCCACGGGAACATGTCACACTCTCAGTCTCCACGGGAACTTGTCACACCCTCAGTCTCCATGGGAACTTGTCACACTTTCAGTCTCCGTGAGAACTTCTCACACTCGAAGTCTCCAAGGGAACTTGTCAGGCGCTCAGACTCCATGGGAACTTGTCACACTCTCAGTCTACATGGGAACTTGTCACACTCTCAGTCTACATGGGAACCTGTCACACTCTCAGTCTCCATGGAAACTTGTCACACTGTCAGTCTCCATGGGAACATGTCACACTCTCAGTCTCCATGGGAACTTGTCACACTCTCAGTATACATGGGAACGTGTCACACCATCAGTCACCATGGGAACTTGTCACACTCTCAGTCTACAAGGGAACTTGTCGCACTCTTAGTCTCCATGGATGGGGAACTTGTCGCACTCTCAGTCTCCATGGGAACTTGTCACACTCTCAGTCTACATGGGAACGTGTCACACCATCAGTCACCATGGGAACTTGTCACACTCTCAGTCTACAAGGGAACTTGTCGCACTCTTAGTCTCCATGGATGGGGAACTTGTCGAACTCTCAGTCTCCATGGGAACTTGTCACAATCTCAGTCTACATGGGAACATGTCACACTCTCAGTCTACATGGGAATTTGTCACACGCTCAGTCTCCATGGGGACTTGTCACACTCTCGGTCTCCATGGGATCTTGTCACACTCTCGGTCTCCAAGGGAACTTGTCACACTCTCAGTCTCCATGGGAACTTGTCACACTCTCAGTCTCCATGGAAACTTGTCACACTCTCAGTCTCCATGGGAACATGTCACACTCTCAGTCTCCATGGGAACTTGTCACACTCTCAGTCTACATGGGAACTTGTCACACTCTCAGTCTACATGAGAACTTGTCACACTCTCAGTCTCCTTGGGAAATTGTCACCCTCTCAGTCTCCATGGGAACTTGTCACACTCTCAGTCTCCATGGAAACTTGTCACACTCTCAGTCTACATGGGAACTTGTCACACTCTCAGTCTACATGGGAACCTGTCACACTCTCAGTCTCCATGGAAACTTGTCACACTCTCAGTCTCCATGGGAACCTGTCACACTCTCAGTCTCCATGGGAACTTGTCACACTCTCAGTCTACATGGGAACTTGTCACACTCTCAGTCTACATGGGAACTTGTCACACTCTCAGTCTACATGGGAACCTGTCACACTCTCAGTCTCCATGGAAACTTGTCACACTGTCAGTCTCCATGGGAACATGTCACACTCTCAGTCTCCATGGGAACTTGTCACACTCTCAGTATACATGGGAACGTGTCACACCATCAGTCACCATGGGAACTTGTCACACTCTCAGTCTACAAGGGAACTTGTCGCACTCTTAGTCTCCATGGATGGGGAACTTGTCGCACTCTCAGTCTCCATGGGAACTTGTCACACTCTCAGTCTACATGGGAACGTGTCACACCATCAGTCACCATGGGAACTTGTCACACTCTCAGTCTACAAGGGAACTTGTCGCACTCTTAGTCTCCATGGATGGGGAACTTGTCGAACTCTCAGTCTCCATGGGAACTTGTCACAATCTCAGTCTACATGGGAACATGTCACACTCTCAGTCTACATGGGAATTTGTCACACGCTCAGTCTCCATGGGGACTTGTCACACTCTCGGTCTCCATGGGATCTTGTCACACTCTCGGTCTCCAAGGGAACTTGTCACACTCTCAGTCTCCATGGGAACTTGTCACACTCTCAGTCTCCATGGAAACTTGTCACACTCTCAGTCTCCATGGGAACATGTCACACTCTCAGTCTCCATGGGAACTTGTCACACTCTCAGTCTACATGGGAACTTGTCACACTCTCAGTCTACATGAGAACTTGTCACACTCTCAGTCTCCTTGGGAAATTGTCACCCTCTCAGTCTCCATGGGAACTTGTCACACTCTCAGTCTCCATGGAAACTTGTCACACTCTCAGTCTACATGGGAACTTGTCACACTCTCAGTCTACATGGGAACCTGTCACACTCTCAGTCTCCATGGAAACTTGTCACACTCTCAGTCTCCATGGGAACCTGTCACACTCTCAGTCTCCATGGGAACTTGTCACACTCTCAGTCTACATGGGAACTTGTCACACTCTCAGTCTACATGGGAATTTGTCACACGCTCAGTCTCCATGGGAACTTGTCACACCCTCGGTCTCCATGGGAACTTGTCACACTCTAGGTCTCCATGGAAACTTGCAACACTCTCAGTCTCCATGGGAACTTGTCACACTCTCAGTCTCCATGGGAACTTGTCACACTCTCAGTCTACTTGGGAACTTGTCACACTTTCAGTCTACATGGGAGCTTCTCACACTCTCAGTCTCCACGGGAACATGTCACACTCTCAGTCTCCATGGGAACTTGTCACACTCTCAGTCTACATGGGAACTTGTCACACTCTCAGTCTGCATGGGAACCTGTCACACTCTCAGTCTCCATGGAAACTTGTCACACTGTCAGTCTCCATGGGAACATGTCACACTCTCAGTCTCCATGGGAACTTGTCACACTCTCAGTCTACATGGGAACGTGTCACACCATCAGTCACCATGGGAACTTGTCACACTCTCAGTCTACAAGGGAACTTGTCGCACTCTTAGTCTCCATGGATGGGGAACTTGTCGCACTCTCAGTCTCCATGGGAACTTGTCACACTCTCAGTCTACATGGGAACGTGTCACACCATCAGTCACCATGGGAACTTGTCACACTCTCAGTCTACAAGGGAACTTGTCGCACTCTTAGTCTCCATGGATGGGGAACTTGTCGCACTCTCAGTCTCCATGGGAACTTGTCACAATCTCAGTCTACATGGGAACATGTCACACTCTCAGTCTACATGGGAATTTGTCACACGCTCAGTCTCCATGGGGACTTGTCACACTTTCGGTCTCCATGGGATCTTGTCACACTCTCGGTCTCCAAGGGAACTTGTCACACTCTCAGTCTCCATGGGAACTTGTCACACTCTCAGTCTCCATGGAAACTTGTCACACTCTCAGACTCCATGGGAACATGTCACACTCTCAGTCTCCATGGGAACTTGTCACACTTTCAGTCTACACGGGAGCTTCTCACACTCTCAATCTCCACGGGAACATGTCACACTCTCAGTCTCCACGGGAACTTGTCACACCCTCAGTCTCCATGGGAACTTGTCACACTTTCAGTCTCCGTGAGAACTTCTCACACTCGAAGTCTCCAAGGGAACTTGTCAGGCGCTCAGACTCCATGGGAACTTGTCACACTCTCAGTCTACATGGGAACTTGTCACACTCTCAGTCTACATGGGAACCTGTCACACTCTCAGTCTCCATGTAAACTTGTCACACTGTCAGTCTCCATGGGAACATGTCACACTCTCAGTCTCCATGGGAACTTGTCACACTCTCAGTATACATGGGAACGTGTCACACCATCAGTCACCATGGGAACTTGTCACACTCTCAGTCTACTAGGGAACTTGTCGCACTCTTAGTCTCCATGGATGGGGAACTTGTCGCACTCTCAGTCTCCATGGGAACTTGTCACACTCTCAGTCTACATGGGAACGTGTCACACCATCAGTCACCATGGGAACTTGTCACACTCTCAGTCTACAAGGGAACTTGTCGCACTCTTAGTCTCCATGGATGGGGAACTTGTCGAACTCTCAGTCTCCATGGGAACTTGTCACAATCTCAGTCTAAATGGGAACTTGTCACACTCTCAGTCTACATGGGAATTTGTCACACGCTCAGTCGCCATGGGAACTTGTCACACTCTCGGTCTCCATGGGAACTTGTCACACTCTAGGTCTCCATGGAAACTTGTCACACTCTCAGTCTCCATGGGAACTTGTCACACTCTCAGTCTCAATGGGAACTTGTCACACTCTCAGTCTACTTGGGAACTTGTCACACCATCAGTCTCCATGGGAACTTGTCACACTCTCAGTCTACAAGGGAACTTGTCGCACTCTTAGTCTCCATGGATAGGGAACTTGTCGCACTCTCAGTCTCCATGGGAACTTGTCAGACTCTCAGTCTACATGGGAACTTGTCACACTCTCTGTCTACATGGGAATTTGTCACACGCTCAGGCTCCATGGGAACTTGTCACACTCTCGGTCTCCATGGGAACTTGTCACGCTCTCGGTCTCCAAGGGAACTTGACACACTCTAGGTATCCATGGTAACTTGTCACACTCTCAGTCTCCCTGGGAATTTGTCACACGCTCAGTCTCCATGGGAACTTGTCACACTCTCGGTCTCCATGGGAACTTGTCACACTCTAGGTCTCCATGGAAACTTGTCACACTCTCAGTCTCCATGGGAACTTGTCACACTCTCAGTCTCCATGGGAACTTGTCACACTCTCAGTCTACTTAGGAACTTGTCACACTTTCAGTCTACATGGGAGCTTCTCACACTCTCAGTCTCCACGGGAACATGTCACACTCTCAGTCTCCTTGGGAACTTGTCACACTTTCAGTCTACACGGGAGCTTCTCACACTGTCAGTCTCCACGGGAACATGTCACACTCTCAGTCTCCACGGGAACTTGTCACACCCTCAGTCTCCATGGGAACTTGTCACACTTTCAGTCTCCGTGAGAACTTCTCACACTCTAAGTCTCCATGGGAACTTGTCAGGCGCTCAGACTCCATGGGAACTTGTCACACTCTCAGTCTACATGGGAACTTGTCACACTCTCAGTCCACATGGGAACCTGTCACACTCTCAGTCTCCATGGAAACTTGTCACACTCTCAGTCTCCATGGGAACCTGTCACACTCTCAGTCTCCATGGGAACTTGTCACACTCTCAGTCTACATGGGAACTTGTCACACTAGCAGTCTACATGGGAATTTGTCACACGCTCAGTCTCCATGGGAACTTGTCACACTCTCGGTCTCCATGGGAACTTGTCACACTCTAGGTCTCCATGGAAACTTGCAACACTCTCAGTCTCCATGGGAACTTGTCACACTCTCAGTCTCCATGGGAACTTGTGACACTCTCAGTCTACTTGGGAACTTGTCACACTTTCAGTCTACATGGGAGCTTCTCACACTCTCAGTCTCCACGGGAACATGTCACACTCTCAGTCTCCATGGAAACTTGTCACACTTTCAGTCTACACGGGAGCTTCTCACACTCTCAATCTCCACGGGAACATGTCACACTCTCAGTCTCCACGGGAACTTGTCACACGCTCAGTCTCCATGGGAACTTGTCACACTTTCAGTCTCCGTGAGAACTTCTCACACTCGAATCTCCAAGGGAACTTGTCAGGCGCTCAGACTCCATGGGAACTTGTCACACTCTCAGTCTACATGGGAACTTGTCACACTCTCAGTCTGCATGGGAACCTGTCACACTCTCAGTCTCCATGGAAACTTGTCACACTGTCAGTCTCCATGGGAACATGTCACACTCTCAGTCTCCATGGGAACTTGTCACACTCTCAGTCTACATGGGAACGTGTCACACCATCAGTCACCATGGGAACTTGTCACACTCTCAGTCTACAAGGGAACTTGTCGCACTCTTAGTCTCCATGGATGGGGAACTTGTCGCACTCTCAGTCTCCATGGGAACTTGTCACACTCTCAGTCTACATGGGAACGTGTCACACCATCAGTCACCATGGGAACTTGTCACACTCTCAGTCTACAAGGGAACTTGTCGCACTCTTAGTCCCCATGGATGGGGAACTTGTCGCACTCTCAGTCTCCATGGGAACTTGTCACAATCTCAGTCTACATGGGAACATGTCACACTCTCAGTCTACATGGGAATTTGTCACACGCTCAGTCTCCATGGGGACTTGTCACACTCTCGGTCTCCATGGGATCTTGTCACACTCTCGGTCTCCAAGGGAACTTGTCACACTCTCAGTCTCCATGGGAACTTGTCACACTCTCAGTCTCCATGGAAACTTGTCACACTCTCAGACTCCATGGGAACATGTCACACTCTCAGTCTCCATGGGAACTTGTCACACTTTCAGTCTACACGGGAGCTTCTCACACTCTCAATCTCCACGGGAACATGTCACACTCTCAGTCTCCACGGGAACTTGTCACACCCTCAGTCTCCATGGGAACTTGTCACACTTTCAGTCTCCGTGAGAACTTCTCACACTCGAAGTCTCCAAGGGAACTTGTCAGGCGCTCAGACTCCATGGGAACTTGTCACACTCTCAGTCTACATGGGAACTTGTCACACTCTCAGTCTACATGGGAACCTGTCACACTCTCAGTCTCCATGGAAACTTGTCACACTGTCAGTCTCCATGGGAACATGTCACACTCTCAGTCTCCATGGGAACTTGTCACACTCTCAGTATACATGGGAACGTGTCACACCATCAGTCACCATGGGAACTTGTCACACTCTCAGTCTACAAGGGAACTTCTCGCACTCTTAGTCTCCATGGATGGGGAACTTGTCGCACTCTCAGTCTCCATGGGAACTTGTCACACTCTCAGTCTACATGGGAACGTGTCACACCATCAGTCACCATGGGAACTTGTCACACTCTCAGTCTACAAGGGAACTTGTCGCACTCTTAGTCTCCATGGATGGGGAACTTGTCGAACTCTCAGTCTCCATGGGAACTTGTCACAATCTCAGTCTACATGGGAACATGTCACACTCTCAGTCTACATGGGAATTTGTCACACGCTCAGTCTCCATGGGGACTTGTCACACTCTCGGTCTCCATGGTATCTTGTCACACTCTCGGTCTCCAAGGGAACTTGTCACACTCTCAGTCTCCATGGGAACGTCACACTCTCAGTCTCCATGGAAACTTGTCACACTCTCAGTCTCCATGGGAACATGTCACACTCTCAGTCTCCATGGGAACTTGTCACACTCTCAGTCTACATGGGAACTTGTCACACTCTCAGTCTACATGAGAACTTGTCACACTCTCAGTCTCCTTGGGAAATTGTCACCCTATCAGTCTCCATGGGAACTTGTCACACTCTCAGGCTCCATGGAAACTTGTCACACTCTCAGTCTACATGGGAACTTGTCACACTCTCAGTCTACATGGGAACCTGTCACACTCTCAGTCTCCATGGAAACTTGTCACACTCTCAGTCTCCATGGGAACCTGTCACACTCTCAGTCTCCATGGGAACTTGTCACACTCTCAGTCTACATGGGAACTTGTCACACTCTCAGTCTACATGGGAATTTGTCACACGCTCAGTCTCCATGGGAACTTGTCACACCCTCGGTCTCCATGGGAACTTGTCACACTCTAGGTCTCCATGGAAACTTGCAACACTCTCAGTCTCCATGGGAACTTGTCACACTCTCAGTCTCCATGGGAACTTGTCACACTCTCAGTCTACTTGGGAACTTGTCACACTTTCAGTCTACATGGGAGCTTCTCACACTCTCAGTCTCCACGGGAACATGTCACACTCTCAGTCTCCATGGGAACTTGTCACACTTTCAGTCTACACGGGAGCTTCTCACACTCTCAATCTCCACGGGAACATGTCACACTCAGTCTCCACGGGAACTTGTCACACCCTCAGTCTCCATGGGAACTTGTCACACTTTCAGTCTCCGTGACAACTTCTCACACTCGAAGTCTCCAAGGGAACTTGTCAGGCGCTCAGACTCCATGGGAACTTGTCACGCTCTCAGTCTACATGGGAACTTGTCACACTCTCAGTCTACATGGGAACCTGTCACACTCTCAGTCTCCATGGAAACTTGTCACACTGTCAGTCTCCATGGGAACATGTCACACTCTCAGTCTCCATGGGAACTTGTCACACTCTCAGTCTACATGGGAACGTGTCACACCATCAGTCACCATGGGAACTTGTCACACTCTCAGTCTACAAGGGAACTTGTCGCACTCTTAGTCTCCATTAATGGGGAACTTGTCGCACTCTCAGTCTCCATGGGAACTTGTCACACTCTCAGTCTACATGGGAACGTGTCACACCATCAGTCACCATGGGAACTTGTCACACTCTCAGTCTACAAGGGAACTTGTCGCACTCTTAGTCTCCATGGATGGGGAACTTGTCGCAATCTCAGTCTCCATGGGAACTTGTCACAATCTCAGTCTACATGGGAACATGTCACACTCTCAGTCTACATGGGAATTTGTCACACGCTCAGTCTCCATGGGGAGTTGTCACACTCTCGGTCTCCATGGGATCTTGTCACACTCTCGGTCTCCAAGGGAACTTGTCACACTCTCAGTCTCCATGGGAACTTGTCACACTCTCAGTCTCCATGGAAACTTGTCACACTCTCAGTCTCCATGGGAACATGTCACACTCTCAGTCTCCATGGGAACTTGTCACACTTTCAGTCTACACGGGAGCTTCTCACACTCTCAATCTCTACGGGAACATGTCACACTCTCAGTTTCCACGGGAACTTGTCACACCCTCAGTCTCCATGGGAACTTGTCACACTTTCAGTCTCCGTGAGAACTTCTCACACTCGAAGTCTCCAAGGGAACTTGTCAGGCGCTCAGACTCCATGGGAACTTGTCACACTCTCAGTCTACATGGGAACTTGTCACACTCTCAGTCTACATGGGAACCTGTCACACTCTCAGTCTCCATGGAAACTTGTCACACTGTCAGTCTCCATGGGAACATGTCACACTCTCAGTCTCCATGGGAACTTGTCACACTCTCAGTCTACATGGGAACGTGTCACACCATCAGTCACCATGGGAACTTGTCACACTCTCAGTCTACAAGGGAACTTGTCGCACTCTTAGTCTCCATGGATGGGGAACTTGTCGCACTCTCAGTCTCCATGGGAACTTGTCACACTCTCAGTCTACATTGGAACGTGTCACACCATGAGTCACCATTGGAACTTGTCACACTCTCAGTCTACAAGGGAACTTGTCGCACTCTTAGTCTCCATGGATGGGGAACTTGTCGCACTCTCAGTCTCCATGGGAACTTGTCACAATCTCAGTCTACATGGGAACATGTTACACTCTCAGTCTACATGGGAATTTGTCACACGCTCAGTCTCCATGGGGACTTGTCACACTCTCGGTCTCCATGGGATCTTGTCACACTCTCGGTCTCCAAGGGAACTTGTCACACTCTCAGTCTCCATGGGAACTTGTCACACTCTCAGTCTCCATGGAAACTTGTCACACTCTCAGTCT
>NW_027276997.1:30000-32855 GCF_030028105.1 Mobula birostris | reverse complement strand
TCGGATTTGCCGGCCGAGGCCGACCCGGAGTTCCAGAGGCTCGGCCGCCGGGGTCAGATTCGGCCGCCCCTTTGACACATGCAATTTCTGTACGGGGGCATTGGCGGGGTTCCTGCAGATATATAGGGAGGCCGTTTTCACGAGTTGTTGAAGTATTCGGTAGATGGCACCGGCCTCCCCAATTGGTTAACCCGGGCCACGCGGCAGCTTTTCCGCACGATTCCGAAGATTGCCGGTATGGATTTTCGGACAAATACCCAATTGCGGAAGTCTGTCAGCGGGACCTATTCGCAGGCCCATGCCGGCCGAGGGGCGGCATTTTCCGTATGACTACCGGTGCTCCGGCCGCCGAATGGAAACCTTGCCCGAATGAATTTCTGACAAAGTCCCGAGGCGGGAGCCAGTAAGGGGACGTATTCGGCGGGCCGTGCCGGCCGAGCGGCGGCATTTTCGGAGGGACAACCGCAGGTCCCGCCGTCGATCCGAGACCTTGGCTGAAGAGTCGAAAGTAATCTAAGTCCCGACTCGGAAGTCAGAATGAAGGCGACTTCGGGGCCCTCCTGCCGACCGAGGCGGCCGATCGACGGCGGCACTACCGGAGGGCCGCCCGCCGAGCCAGCCGCGTGCCCTCGGCGCCACGCCGGTTAACCAATTGCCGTCGGAAGCCTGTGAAGGTCGGATCTGCCCCGTCGGGCGGGCCCGAGGTCCCCCGCGACCGGCATGAGCTCCGGGCGTCGTGCCGCCGGTTTGACACATGTCATTGTTGCACGGTCTGTCGCGGCTCTGGTTAACGAGTTAGGCCCGGAAGTCACTATGGGGGTCGGATTTGCCCCGCCTGGCGGGGCCAGAGTGCGACCTTCCCGGCAGGACTTCCGGGAGGCATCCCGCCGACTTGACACATGCAATTTCTGTACGGGGGGATTGGCGGGGTTCCCGGAGATTTACGGGAACACGTTTTCCAGACACACTTAGCAGGGTGACTAGTGGTACGGTTGACACAGTGCAGAGTTCTAAGTGAGCCTTACTCAATTGTGACTCAGTAAGCGGGAGGCCGGGCGAGCTCCGACTTACAATGATAAAAGCTTTTTTTCGCTATTTCCGAAAAAAATGACAAAGTCCAAGAACGCAGCGGGGGCTGCGGACAGACAGAGTCTGAGCGCGGACCGCGGGCGGCGGCCGGCAGACCGACGGTGGCAAAAGCTTTATATCGATCCGAAAAGCAAAGAGGCATTGTGTGTACCAAGACGGAGAAGGGACAAGCCTGCCGCTGGTGCCCTCGCGAGTGTCGTCTGCGTTAGACCTCTGTTCCCCGATCGATCCGGCTTGGTCGGTCCTACCTTTGGGAGAGGCCGAGTGGAAGCGACGGTCTCGACACGTGCGCCGAACTTCCGTGCTCGGCTCGTTACCATCTCCGGAGGTGGGCAGGTGGGTCTGCCGCGGGGCGGCCCGATTGCCGACCGAGGGCTTCATGCTTTGGGCGGAATTGACGTTGGGCATTCGCACGTTTGCACCACGATCGATTGACGGAGTCTCCCGCCGGCGGACGGGACTGCTGTGCGCATAGATGACGGGGGCCGGTCGAACGACCGTCGACCATCCCGAGAAGGCAGCTACACCCACGCGCATATACCTAGGCGGTGAAGGTGCGGACCTCACCGGCGCGATCGACGGGGTGGGATGGCGAGGCGTTCACCGGCGCGGCGTTAGGCCCTGGGCCGACGGAGGCGAGCGGCGACCGTCGACCGTCCTGAGAGCCAGCTCGGCGGAAGGGTGCGGGTGCGGACCTCACCCAGCGACGCGGCTCGATAGGGGATGGCGCGGCACTGCGACGACAGACATGGCCCGAGAGAGCAAGGGACGGGCGCGCCGGCCGCAGCAGCACTCTTTCGCGCCGTAGGGGCAAGGCGAAAGAGTCGGGAGAGTTCCATAGGCCAGAGTGGCAGGGAGATGCCCGGTTCAGCCTGACTCAACCGAAGCGTTGATCCTCGGTCACCAACGAGAGGAAGGAGAGGCTCTGCGCGCGCGGTGCTACCGACTGACGGCCGGCCGATGTGCGATTTCCAGAAGGTCGGGCGGCACCCGCGCGTTCCCTCCCCGCTCCAGCAGAGGCCGGAGACGTCCGGTCGCCAGAGCGGTCCGCGTGCAGCCTCCGGTTCCGCGAGAAGGCTAGTGTCCTCGGGACGAGGAGAGCCTTGTGAGCGGTCCGGCGGGCGGTGCAGCAAATTGTCGGTACGTTTCTCGGCATTGTCATATACGAATCCTGAGAGAGAAAGAGAAAAGGGGTGTCCGCGACGCGTACGTGGGCCAAGGGCGCGTGCGGCGCCGCGACACCCAGCGGATCCCTGCAATGGAGGGGACCGCCGATGGCTGAACCGAGCACCAACCTACCCCGGCGGCGGGGAGGCCACGTGCACGAGCGCGGCAGCTTACCTGGCGCACGACCCCCCCCCCCCCACCCCCTCGCGCATCTGGCGGCGGGCGGACGGGCGGGGCGCAGGCCAGCCGGGCGCAGCGGTCGGACAGATGAGAAAGTAGGCGGTGAAGGTAGAAAAAGCGCAGGCAGGCGCTGGTGGCGTTGGTCGGCGGCGGCCACGTCGGGACGAAAGTGGCGTGACACTGGCGTCAGCTCCTCTGCTCAGCTCCGCTACTCGAATGCGCGTTTAGCTGGCACGCTCTCGCACTCACTCGCTCCGGACGTTCTCCTAGGCGGCACCGCTGATGCTAGCGGGCGCTCGTAGCAGGGGCGGCGAAGGCGGCTTCCGAGGAAAGGTCACCGGCGGCGGCCTCAACTCCTCCCGCGGTCTTTACTGAGGTACAAGATACGCGTGGCAGGCGTGGGGACTCTGGCCTGTGTC
>NW_027276997.1:10000-20000 GCF_030028105.1 Mobula birostris | reverse complement strand
CAGGAACCCCGCCAATGCCCCCGTACAGAAATCGCATGTGTCAAAGGGGCGGCCGAACTTGACCCCGGCGGCCGGGGCTCTGGAACTCCCGGCCGGCAGTGGCCGGCAAATCCGACCCGCATCCGGACTTCCGAGCCAGACTTGGTTAACGAATTGCACCTGGGTAACCAAAACTCCCTGGACCACCCGATCTCCGGACACATGGTTCAAGCTCACACACCCACACACCCACCCACCCACCCACCGCGCGGGCCCCGTGCGCCGTAGTATTGGAAGAGGTGGGCTGCGCCAGCTGGTTTTTTTTATCGAATTGTCAGGGTCCGGTCGGGTTAAGGATTTGACAGGGCCAGCTTGACGAAATTCAGTGAAGCGCGGGTATTCGGCGGGAGTAACTATGACTTAAGGCGGGGGGCCCATGGGCCAGCAAGGAGTTTCTGATGAACATCGGCCGGGACATTTTGACGGCGGGGCAAGAACTAGTTGTTATTGAGGGCGAAGGGTTTGTCCTCAGCTGGTTGATTGTCGAATTGTCGGGACTGCCGGGCCGGTTAGCGATTTGCCCGGCCGGCTTGGTTAACCATTTGCCCGAGCCGGGTTGGTTACCGAATTGTCAGGGTTGGGCTTGGTTAACCATTTGTCCGAGCCGGGTTGGTTAATGAATTGCCATGGCCGGGTTGGTTAACGCAGTTTCAGGGTTGGGCTTGATTAACGATTTGCCCGAGCAGGGTTGGCTAACGCATTGTCAGGAGCGTGCGCGGTTGGTTCACGAAACTGCCTGTTCCGGGTTTCTAGAGCGTTGTCAGGCCCGGCCGGCCGGGTTAGCGGCTTGCCAGACCCAACTTGACGAAATTCAGTGCGGCGCGGGTAAACGGCCGGAGTAACTATGACTCTCTTAAGGATGGAGGGGGGCCCATGGGCCAGCAAGGAGTTTCTGATGAACATCGGCCGGGACATTTTGACGGCGGGGCAAGAACTAGTTGTTATTGAGGGCGAAGGGTTTGTCCTCAGCTGGTTGATTGTCGAATTGTCGGGACTGCCGGGCCGGTTAGCGATTTGCCCGGCCGGCTTGGTTAACCATTTGCCCGAGCCGGGTTGGTTACCGAATTGTCAGGGTTGGGCTTGGTTAACCATTTGTCCGAGCCGGGTTGGTTAATGAATTGCCATGGCCGGGTTGGTTAACGCAGTTTCAGGGTTGGGCTTGATTAACGATTTGCCCGAGCAGGGTTGGCTAACGCATTGTCAGGAGCGTGCGCGGTTGGTTCACGAAACTGCCTGTTCCGGGTTTCTAGAGCGTTGTCAGGCCCGGCCGGCCGGGTTAGCGGCTTGCCAGACCCAACTTGACGAAATTCAGTGCGGCGCGGGTAAACGGCGGGAGTAACTATGACTCTCTTAAGGTATGGAGGGGGGCCCATGGGCCAGCAAGGAGTTTCTGATGAACATCGGCCGGGACATTTTGACGGCGGGGCAAGAACTAGTTGTTATTGAGGGCGAAGGGTTTGTCCTCAGCGGGTTGATTGTCGAATTGTCGGGACTGCCGGGCCGGTTAACGATTTGCCCGGCCGGCTTGGTTAACCATTTGCCCGAGCCGGGTTGGTTACCGAATTGTCAGGGTTGGGCTTGGTTCACCATTTGCCCGAGCCGGGTTGGTTAATGAATTGCCATGGCCGGGTTGATTAACGCATTGTCAGGGTTGGGCTTGGTTAACGATTTGCCCGAGCAGGGTGGGTGAACGCATTGTCAGGAGCGTGCGCGGTTGGTTCACGAAACTGCCTGTTCCGGGTTTCTAGAGCGTTGTCAGGCCCGGCCGGCCGGGTTAGCAGGTTGCCAGACCCAACTTGACGAAATTCAGTGCGGCGCGGGTAAACGGCGGGAGTAACTATGACTCTCTTAAGGTAAGGAGGGGGGGCCCATGGGCCAGCAAGGAGTTTCTGATGAACATCGGCCGGGACATTTTGACGGCGGGTCAAGAACTAGTTGTTATTGAGGGCGAAGGGTTTGTCCTCAGCTGGTTGATTGTCGAATTGTCGGGACTGCCGGGCCGGTTACCGATTTGCCCGGCCGGCTTGGTTAACCATTTGCCCGAGCCGGGTTGGTTAACGAATTGTCAGGGTTGGGCTTGGTTAACCATTTGCCCGGGCCGGGTTGGTTAATGAATTGCCATGGCCGGGTTGGTTAACGCAGTTTCAGGGTTGGGCTTGATTAACGATTTGCCCGAGCAGGGTTGGCTAACGCATTGTCAGGAGCGTGCGCGGTTGGTTCACGAAACTGCCTGTTCCGGGTTTCTAGAGCGTTGTCAGGCCCGGCCGGCCGGGTTAGCGGCTTGCCAGACCCAACTTGACGAAATTCAGTGCGGCGCGGGTAAACGGCGGGAGTAACTATGACTCTCTTAAGGTAAGGAGGGGGGGCCCATGGGCCAGCAAGGAGTTTCTGATGAACATCGGCCGGGACATTTTGACGGCGGGGCAAGAACTAGTTGTTATTGAGGGCGAAGGGTTTGTCCTCAGCGGGTTGATTGTCGAATTGTCGGGACTGCCGGGCCGGTTAGCGATTTGCCCGGCCGGCTTGGTTAACCATTTGCCCGAGCCGGGTTGGTTACCGAATTGTCAGGGTTGGGCTTGGTTAACCATTTGTCCGAGCCGGGTTGGTTAATGAATTGCCATGGCCGGGTTGGTTAACGCAGTTTCAGGGTTGGGCTTGATTAACGATTTGCCCGAGCAGGGTTGGCTAACGCATTGTCAGGAGCGTGCGCGGTTGGTTCACGAAACTGCCTGTTCCGGGTTTCTAGAGCGTTGTCAGGCCCGGCCGGCCGGGTTAGCGGCTTGCCAGACCCAACTTGACGAAATTCAGTGCGGCGCGGGTAAACGGCGGGAGTAACTATGACTCTCTTAAGGGTAAGGAGGGGGGGCCCATGGGCCAGCAAGGAGTTTCTGATGAACATCGGCCGGGACATTTTGACGGCGGGGCAAGACGTAGTTGTTATTGAGGGTGAAGGGTTTGTCCTCAGCTGGTTGATTGTCGAATAGTCGGGGCTGCCGGGCCGGTTACCGATTTGCCCGGCCGGCTTGGTTAACCATTTGCCCGGGCCGGGTTGGTTAACGAATTGTCAGGGTTGGGCTTGGTTAACCATTTGCCCGGGCCGGGTTGGTTAATGAATTGCCATGGCCGGGTTGGTTAACGCAGTTTCAGGGTTGGGCTTGATTAACGATTTGCCCGAGCAGGGTTGGCTAACGCATTGTCAGGAGCGTGCGCGGTTGGTTCACGAAACTGCCTGTTCCGGGTTTCTAGAGCGTTGTCAGGCCCGGCCGGCCGGGTTAGCGGCTTGCCAGACCCAACTTGACGAAATTCAGTGCGGCGCGGGTAAACGGCGGGAGTAACTATGACTCTCTTAAGGTATGGAGGGGGGCCCATGGGCCAGCAAGGAGTTTCTGATGAACATCGGCCGGGACATTTTGACGGCGGGGCAAGAACTAGTTGTTATTGAGGGCGAAGGGTTTGTCCTCAGCGGGTTGATTGTCGAATTGTCGGGACTGCCGGGCCGGTTAACGATTTGCCCGGCCGGCTTGGTTAACCATTTGCCCGAGCCGGGTTGGTTACCGAATTGTCAGGGTTGGGCTTGGTTCACCATTTGCCCGAGCCGGGTTGGTTAATGAATTGCCATGGCCGGGTTGATTAACGCATTGTCAGGGTTGGGCTTGGTTAACGATTTGCCCGAGCAGGGTGGGTGAACGCATTGTCAGGAGCGTGCGCGGTTGGTTCACGAAACTGCCTGTTCCGGGTTTCTAGAGCGTTGTCAGGCCCGGCCGGCCGGGTTAGCAGGTTGCCAGACCCAACTTGACGAAATTCAGTGCGGCGCGGGTAAACGGCGGGAGTAACTATGACTCTCTTAAGGTAAGGAGGGGGGGCCCATGGGCCAGCAAGGAGTTTCTGATGAACATCGGCCGGGACATTTTGACGGCGGGTCAAGAACTAGTTGTTATTGAGGGCGAAGGGTTTGTCCTCAGCTGGTTGATTGTCGAATTGTCGGGACTGCCGGGCCGGTTACCGATTTGCCCGGCCGGCTTGGTTAACCATTTGCCCGAGCCGGGTTGGTTAACGAATTGTCAGGGTTGGGCTTGGTTAACCATTTGCCCGGGCCGGGTTGGTTAATGAATTGCCATGGCCGGGTTGGTTAACGCAGTTTCAGGGTTGGGCTTGATTAACGATTTGCCCGAGCAGGGTTGGCTAACGCATTGTCAGGAGCGTGCGCGGTTGGTTCACGAAACTGCCTGTTCCGGGTTTCTAGAGCGTTGTCAGGCCCGGCCGGCCGGGTTAGCGGCTTGCCAGACCCAACTTGACGAAATTCAGTGCGGCGCGGGTAAACGGCGGGAGTAACTATGACTCTCTTAAGGTAAGGAGGGGGGGCCCATGGGCCAGCAAGGAGTTTCTGATGAACATCGGCCGGGACATTTTGACGGCGGGGCAAGAACTAGTTGTTATTGAGGGCGAAGGGTTTGTCCTCAGCGGGTTGATTGTCGAATTGTCGGGACTGCCGGGCCGGTTAGCGATTTGCCCGGCCGGCTTGGTTAACCATTTGCCCGAGCCGGGTTGGTTACCGAATTGTCAGGGTTGGGCTTGGTTAACCATTTGCCCGGGCCGGGTTGGTTAATGAATTGCCATGGCCGGGTTGGTTAACGCAGTTTCAGGGTTGGGCTTGATTAACGATTTGCCCGAGCAGGGTTGGCTAACGCATTGTCAGGAGCGTGCGCGGTTGGTTCACGAAACTGCCTGTTCCGGGTTTCTAGAGCGTTGTCAGGCCCGGCCGGCCGGGTTAGCGGCTTGCCAGACCCAACTTGACGAAATTCAGTGCGGCGCGGGTAAACGGCCGGAGTAACTATGACTCTCTTAAGGTATGGAGGGGGGCCCATGGGCCAGCAAGGAGTTTCTGATGAACATCGGCCGGGACATTTTGACGGCGGGGCAAGAACTAGTTGTTATTGAGGGCGAAGGGTTTGTCCTCAGCGGGTTGATTGTCGAATTGTCGGGACTGCCGGGCCGGTTAGCGATTTGCCCGGCCGGCTTGGTTAACCATTTGCCCGAGCCGGGTTGGTTACCGAATTGTCAGGGTTGGGCTTGGTTAACCATTTGCCCGGGCCGGGTTGGTTAATGAATTGCCATGGCCGGGTTGGTTAACGCAGTTTCAGGGTTGGGCTTGATTAACGATTTGCCCGAGCAGGGTTGGCTAACGCATTGTCAGGAGCGTGCGCGGTTGGTTCACGAAACTGCCTGTTCCGGGTTTCTAGAGCGTTGTCAGGCCCGGCCGGCCGGGTTAGCGGCTTGCCAGACCCAACTTGACGAAATTCAGTGCGGCGCGGGTAAACGGCCGGAGTAACTATGACTCTCTTAAGGATGGAGGGGGGCCCATGGGCCAGCAAGGAGTTTCTGATGAACATCGGCCGGGACATTTTGACGGCGGGGCAAGAACTAGTTGTTATTGAGGGCGAAGGGTTTGTCCTCAGCTGGTTGATTGTCGAATTGTCGGGACTGCCGGGCCGGTTAGCGATTTGCCCGGCCGGCTTGGTTAACCATTTGCCCGAGCCGGGTTGGTTACCGAATTGTCAGGGTTGGGCTTGGTTAACCATTTGTCCGAGCCGGGTTGGTTAATGAATTGCCATGGCCGGGTTGGTTAACGCAGTTTCAGGGTTGGGCTTGATTAACGATTTGCCCGAGCAGGGTTGGCTAACGCATTGTCAGGAGCGTGCGCGGTTGGTTCACGAAACTGCCTGTTCCGGGTTTCTAGAGCGTTGTCAGGCCCGGCCGGCCGGGTTAGCGGCTTGCCAGACCCAACTTGACGAAATTCAGTGCGGCGCGGGTAAACGGCGGGAGTAACTATGACTCTCTTAAGGTATGGAGGGGGGCCCATGGGCCAGCAAGGAGTGTCTGATGAACATCGGCCGGGACATTTTGACGGCGGGGCAAGAACTAGTTGTTATTGAGGGCGAAGGGTTTGTCCTCAGCGGGTTGATTGTCGAATTGTCGGGACTGCCGGGCCGGTTAACGATTTGCCCGGCCGGCTTGGTTAACCATTTGCCCGAGCCGGGTTGGTTACCGAATTGTCAGGGTTGGGCTTGGTTCACCATTTGCCCGAGCCGGGTTGGTTAATGAATTGCCATGGCCGGGTTGATTAACGCATTGTCAGGGTTGGGCTTGGTTAACGATTTGCCCGAGCAGGGTGGGTGAACGCATTGTCAGGAGCGTGCGCGGTTGGTTCACGAAACTGCCTGTTCCGGGTTTCTAGAGCGTTGTCAGGCCCGGCCGGCCGGGTTAGCAGGTTGCCAGACCCAACTTGACGAAATTCAGTGCGGCGCGGGTAAACGGCGGGAGTAACTATGACTCTCTTAAGGTAAGGAGGGGGGGCCCATGGGCCAGCAAGGAGTTTCTGATGAACATCGGCCGGGACATTTTGACGGCGGGTCAAGAACTAGTTGTTATTGAGGGCGAAGGGTTTGTCCTCAGCTGGTTGATTGTCGAATTGTCGGGACTGCCGGGCCGGTTACCGATTTGCCCGGCCGGCTTGGTTAACCATTTGCCCGAGCCGGGTTGTTTAGCGAATTGCCACGTATGGGTTGGTTAACGAATTGTCGGGTTTGGGCTTGGTTAACGACTTGACCGTGCAAGGTTGGTGAACGAATTGTCGGGGTTGGGCTTGGTTAACGATTTGCCCGAGCAGGGTTGGTTAGCGAATTGTCCGGGTCAGACTGGTTAACGAATTGTCCGGCTGGGTTGGTGCACTCATTGCCAGGACAGGGTTGTTTAATGAATTGTCCGTTCCCAGTTGGTTCACGAATTGGCAAGGCCAGGGTGGTTAAGGAATTGTCCGGGCCAGGTTGGTTAACGAATTGCCCGTCCTGGCTGGTTAACGAATTGTCCGGGCCAGGTTGGTTAACGAATTGCCCGTCCTGGCTGGTTAACGAATTGTCAGGGTCAGGTTGGTTAACGAATTGCCATGGCCGGGTAGGTTAACGAATTGCCAGAGCCAGCTTGGTTAACGAATTGTCCGGCCGGGTTGGTTAACGAATTGTCCGTTCCCAGTTGGTTCACGAATTGGCAAGGACAGGGTGGTTAACGAATTGTCCGGCCGGGTTGGTGCACTCATTGCCAGGACAGGGTTGGTTACCGAATTGTCCGTTCCCAGTTGGTTCACGAATTGGAAAACCAGGGTGGTTAAAGTATTGTCCGGGCCTGGTTGGTTAACGAATTGCCCGTCCTGGTTGGTTAACGAATTGTCCGGGTCAGGTTGGTTAACGAATTGCCAGGGTCTGGTTGGTTACCGAATTGTCCGGCCGGGTTGGTGCACTCATTGCCAGGACAGGGTTGGTTGACGAATTGCCCGTCCTGGTTGGTTAACGAATTGCCAGGGTCTGGTTGGTTACCGAATTGTCCGGCCGGGTTGGTGCACTCATTGCCAGGACAGGGTTGGTTGACGAATTGCCCGTCCTGGTTGGTTAACGAATTGCCAGGGTCTGGTTGGTTACCGAATTGTCCGGCCGGGCTGGTGCACTCATTGCCAGGACAGGGTTGGTTACCGAATTGTCAGGGTCAGGTTGGTTAACGAATTGCCATGGCCGGGTAGGTTAACGAATTGCCAGAGCCAGCTTGGTTAACGAATTGTCCGGCCGGGTTGGTTAACGAATTGTCCCGGCCAGGTTGGTTAACGAATTGCCAGAGCCAGCTTGGTTAACGAATTGTCCGGCCGGGTTGGTGCACTCATTGCCAGGACAAGGTTGGTTAACGAATTGCCCGGTTCCGAATGGTTAACGAATTGCCCGGTCCCGGTCGGTTCACGAATTGCCCGCCCGCTGATTGTTAACTTTTCGCACCGGCGGGGGATGGCTTGGGTAACGAGCCTCCAAGATCTGTCGGTTAACCATTTGCCCGGTGGCAATTCGTTAACCAAGTCCGCTCCGGAAGTCTGGATGGGGGTCGGATTTGCCGGCCGAGGCCGACCCGGAGTTCCAGAGGCTCGGCCGCCGGGGTCAGATTCGGCCGCCCCTTTGACACATGCAATTTCTGTACGGGGGCATTGGCGGGGTTCCTGCAGATATATAGGGAGGCCGTTTTCACGAGTTGTTGAAGTATTCGGTAGATGGCACCGGCCTCCCCAATTGGTTAACCCGGGCCACGCGGCAGCTTTTCCGCACGATTCCGAAGATTGCCGGTATGGATTTTCGGACAAATACCCAATTGCGGAAGTCTGTCAGCGGGACCTATTCGCAGGCCCATGCCGGCCGAGGGGCGGCATTTTCCGTATGACTACCGGTGCTCCGGCCGCCGAATGGAAACCTTGCCCGAATGAATTTCTGACAAAGTCCCGAGGCGGGAGCCAGTAAGGGGACGTATTCGGCGGGCCGTGCCGGCCGAGCGGCGGCATTTTCGGAGGGACAACCGCAGGTCCCGCCGTCGATCCGAGACCTTGGCTGAAGAGTCGAAAGTAATCTAAGTCCCGACTCGGAAGTCAGAATGAAGGCGACTTCGGGGCCCTCCTGCCGACCGAGGCGGCCGATCGACGGCGGCACTACCGGAGGGCCGCCCGCCGAGCCAGCCGCGTGCCCTCGGCGCCACGCCGGTTAACCAATTGCCGTCGGAAGCCTGTGAAGGTCGGATCTGCCCCGTCGGGCGGGCCCGAGGTCCCCCGCGACCGGCATGAGCTCCGGGCGTCGTGCCGCCGGTTTGACACATGTCATTGTTGCACGGTCTGTCGCGGCTCTGGTTAACGAGTTAGGCCCGGAAGTCACTATGGGGGTCGGATTTGCCCCGCCTGGCGGGGCCAGAGTGCGACCTTCCCGGCAGGACTTCCGGGAGGCATCCCGCCGACTTGACACATGCAATTTCTGTACGGGGGGATTGGCGGGGTTCCCGGAGATTTACGGGAACACGTTTTCCAGACACACTTAGCAGGGTGACTAGTGGTACGGTTGACACAGTGCAGAGTTCTAAGTGAGCCTTACTCAATTGTGACTCAGTAAGCGGGAGGCCGGGCGAGCTCCGACTTACAATGATAAAAGCTTTTTTTCGCTATTTCCGAAAAAAATGACAAAGTCCAAGAACGCAGCGGGGGCTGCGGACAGACAGAGTCTGAGCGCGGACCGCGGGCGGCGGCCGGCAGACCGACGGTGGCAAAAGCTTTATATCGATCCGAAAAGCAAAGAGGCATTGTGTGTACCAAGACGGAGAAGGGACAAGCCTGCCGCTGGTGCCCTCGCGAGTGTCGTCTGCGTTAGACCTCTGTTCCCCGATCGATCCGGCTTGGTCGGTCCTACCTTTGGGAGAGGCCGAGTGGAAGCGACGGTCTCGACACGTGCGCCGAACTTCCGTGCTCGGCTCGTTACCATCTCCGGAGGTGGGCAGGTGGGTCTGCCGCGGGGCGGCCCGATTGCCGACCGAGGGCTTCATGCTTTGGGCGGAATTGACGTTGGGCATTCGCACGTTTGCACCACGATCGATTGACGGAGTCTCCCGCCGGCGGACGGGACTGCTGTGCGCATAGATGACGGGGGCCGGTCGAACGACCGTCGACCATCCCGAGAAGGCAGCTACACCCACGCGCATATACCTAGGCGGTGAAGGTGCGGACCTCACCGGCGCGATCGACGGGGTGGGATGGCGAGGCGTTCACCGGCGCGGCGTTAGGCCCTGGGCCGACGGAGGCGAGCGGCGACCGTCGACCGTCCTGAGAGCCAGCTCGGCGGAAGGGTGCGGGTGCGGACCTCACCCAGCGACGCGGCTCGATAGGGGATGGCGCGGCACTGCGACGACAGACATGGCCCGAGAGAGCAAGGGACGGGCGCGCCGGCCGCAGCAGCACTCTTTCGCGCCGTAGGGGCAAGGCGAAAGAGTCGGGAGAGTTCCATAGGCCAGAGTGGCAGGGAGATGCCCGGTTCAGCCTGACTCAACCGAAGCGTTGATCCTCGGTCACCAACGAGAGGAAGGAGAGGCTCTGCGCGCGCGGTGCTACCGACTGACG
>NW_027276996.1:402891-494638 GCF_030028105.1 Mobula birostris | reverse complement strand
CAGGATGCCAGATGCAGGGATCAGACCTGAAAGTGTCCTGACTTACCAAATGGACTAGGCTGCTAATTTGGAAAAGCAGGAGTTGAGTACTTCGTGATAAACTCTTGGTGCTGCTCCAATTTGGCACTTTTGTTGAACTTACATTTCCCTGAACTTGAACACCTAACAATCATATGCCATCCATTCCATTTACCGAGGGGTTCTCATCCAGAATACTGACCGCAGTTTACATACCATCAGCAGCTGACTATATCAAGCATTTGAGATACTGCATGATGCTGACTGCAAACAAGAAACAATCCATCGCAACGTATTTCAAACCATAGTGGGGTCTCCAACCAGGCTTGTTTGAAGGAAACCCTCCGCAATTACCATCAGCATATAGTCTGTAGCATCAGAGATCCTAACACAGTAGACCACTGCTGTATTACAATATGGAATGCCTACCATTCCATACCTAGACCGCATTTCAGTAAATCTGATCTCTTGGCTGTCCTTCCCCTACCTGCATACAGATAGAGGCTAAAGAACAAAGCCCACAGATTTAGACAACAAGGAAGTGGTTGTGGGAGGCACAAGAGGGGCTACAGGATTGATTCAAGTGAGTGGACTGGGTCGTGCTCAAGGATTCACCTGTGGATGTGAATGAATATATCATGGTTGTCACAGACTTTATAAAACAGTTGTAGATGAGCGTATCCCCACAAAGTCATTCAGAGTCTTCCCCAACAAGAAGCCCTGGATAAACCACAGATCCGCCATCTGCTGAGGGCCTGATCAGACGTATTCAAGTCTGGTGACCAAGAACATTACAAGAGGTCCAGGTATGATCTCTGCAAAGCCATCTCACGGGGAAGTGACAGTTCCGGACTAACCTTGAGCAACGAAAGGTGCTCGACAGTTGTGGTAGGGCTTGAATACCATCACCTCTCGGCAGTGTGGAGGATCAGAGGGATCTTGGGGTCCAACTCCATAGGACACTCCAAACTGCTACGCAGGTTAACTCTGTGGTTAAGAAGGCATACGGTGTATTGGCCTTCATCAATCGTGGGATTGAGTTTAAGAGCCAAGAGGTAGTGTTGCAGCTATTTAGGACCCTTGTCAGACCCCATTTGGAGTACTGTGCTCAGTTCTGGTCGCCTCACTACAGGAAGGACGTAGAAACCAGAGAAAGAGTTCAGAGGAGGTTTACAAGGATGTTGCCTGAATTTGGGAGCATACCTTATGAGAATAGGTTGAATTAACTCGACCTTTATTCCTTGGAGCGACGGAGGATGAGAGATGACTTGGTAGAGGTGTACAAGATAATGAGAGGCATTGATCTTGTGGATAGTCAGAGGCTTTTCCCCAGGGCTGAAATGGCTAGCACGAGGGGGCATAGTTTTAAGGTGCTTGGAAGTTGGTACAGAGGAGATGTCAGGGGTAGGATTTTTATGCAGAGTGCTGAGTGCGTGGAATGGGCTGCCGGCGGCAGTGGTGGAGGTGGAAACAATAGGGTCTTTTCAGAAACTCCTGGATGGCCATGTGGTGGTGGCATCCGTTAGTCTCGGGAGTCCATGGATCTGCTGCTGGAAAGTCTTGCTTCAGTCTGTGTTAGAGCAGTGTCTGTTGTGGCTGTAGAGGCCCACACGGGAGTGACAGTCTCGGCTGCAGCAACTGCACTTGACATAGAAACATAGAAAATAGGTGCAGGAGTAGGCCATTCGGCCCTTCGAGCCTGCACCGCCATTCAGTATGATCATGGCTGATCATCCAACTCAGAACCCTGCACCAGCCTTCCCTCCATACCCCTTGATCCCCGTAGCCACAAGGGCCATATCTAACTCCCTCCTAAATACAGCCAATGAATTGGCCTCAACTATTTCCTGTGGCAGAGAGGAAAGCTATGGCTTGCAGTGGTATCTGGACCAGCTGTAAAAATGGGCTGGAAAGTGGCAGATGGAGTTTAATGCAGACAAGTGTGAGGTATTGCAATTTGGTAGGACAAACCAGGGTAGGTCTTACACAGAGAATGGTAGGGCAGTAAGGAATGCCATAGAAAAAGGGATCTGGGAATACAGGTCCATAATTTGTTGAAAGTGGTGTCTTAGGTACATAGGGTCATAAAGAAAGTGTTTGGAACATTGGCCTTCATAAACTAGTGTTGAGTGCAGGAGATGGGATGTTATATTGAAATTGTATAAAACACAGAAAACCTACAGCACAATACAGGCCCTTCGGCCCACAATGCTGTACCGAACGTGTCCTCTAGAAATTACCTGGCGTTACCCATAGCCCTCTAATTTTCTAAGCCCCATGTATCTATCCAAAAGTCTCTTAAAAGACCCTATTGTTTCCACCTCCACCACCATTGCCGGCGGTCCATTCCACGCACTCACCACTCTGCATAGAAAACCTACCTCTGACATCTCTTCTGTACTTACTTCCAAGCACCTTAAAACTGTGTCCTCTCATGTTAGCTATTTCAGCCCTGGGGAAAAGCCTCTGACTATCCACACAATCAATGCCTCTCATTATCTTGTACACCTCTATCAGGTCACCTCTCATCCTCCATCGCTCCAAGAAGAAAAGGCCGGGTTCACGCAACCTGTTTTCATAAGGCATGCTCCCCAATCCAGGCAACATCCTTGTAAATCTCCTCTGCACCCTTCCTATGGCTTCCACATCCTTCCTGTAGTGAGGCGACCAGAACTGAGTACAGTACTCCAAGTGGGGTCTGACCAGACCATAGAGCTTAAGCCAGAGACCATCGAGAACCGACCATAAAGCACAGACAGTAGAGCTTAGGCCAGAGACCATAGAGCACAGACTGCAGAATTTAGGCAGGAGTCCATAGTCCACAGACCATAGTGCGTAGGCCAGAGACCTTAGACAACAGGGCATGGAGAACAGACAGTAGAGCTTAGGCCAGAGACCATAGACCACAGACCGTAGAGCTTTGACCAGCGACCAGAGACTACAGAACATACAGCACAGACCTTAGAGCTTAAGCCAGGGACCATCGGGCATTGAACTTAGAGCTTAAGCCAGGGAACATCGAGCATTGAACTTAGGCCATCAACCACCGACACTTGAGTAGAGACTTATGCCAGATGAAGGCCAGTGCACCGCCTGCCTTCGTAACCACACAGTCAGCCTGCTCAGCAGCTTTGAGCATCCTGTGGACCCAGACCCCAAGCTCCCTCTGATCCTCCACACTGTCAAGAGTCTTACAATTAATACTGTATTCTGCAATCATCTTTGACCTACAAAATGAACCACCTCACACTTACTTGGGTTGAACCCCATCTGCCACTTCCCAGCCAGTTTTGCATCCTACCGACTGTAACCTCTGACAGCCCTCCACACTATCCACAACACCCCCAATCTTTGTGTCATCAGCAAACTTACTAACCCATTCCTCCACTTTCTCATGCAGATCATTTATAAAAATCACAAAGAGTAGGGGTCCCAGCACAGATCCCTGCGTCACCAACCTCCATGCAGAATATGACCCGTCTACAACCACTCTTTGCTTTCTGTGGGCAAGCCAGTTCTGGATCCACAAAGCAATGTCCCCTTGTATCCGATGCCTCCTTACTTTCTCAATAAGCCTTGCATGGGGTACTTTATCAAATGCCTTGCTGAAATCCATATACACTACATCTACGGCTCTACCTTCATCAATGTGCTTAGTCACATCCTCAAAAATTTCAGTCAGGCTCATAAGGGACTGATTGACCTGCCTTTGACAAAGTCATGCTGACTATTCCTAATCATATTATGCCTCTCCAAATGTTCATAAATCCTGCCTCTCAGGATCTTCTCCATCAACTTGCCAACCACTGAAGTAAGACTCACTGGTCTATATTTACCTGGGCTGTCTCTACTCCCTTTCTTTAATAATGGAAGAACATTTGCAACCCTCCAGTCTGCCAGAACTTCTCCCGTCCTCATTGATGATGCAAAGGTCATTGCCAGAGGCTCAGCAATCTCCTCCCTCGCTTCCCACAGTAGCCTGGGGTATATCTCGTCCAGAGATAAGACATTGGTGAGGCCTAATTTGGAGAATTGTGTGCAGTTTGGTCACCGACCAACAGGCAAAATGTAAGTAAGGTTGGAAGAGTACAGAGAAAATGTACAAGTGTGTTGCTGGGTCTGGAGAACCTGAGTAATAAGGAAAGTTTGAAAGTCCTGCTGAAGGGTGTCGGCCCAAATTCTCGACTATACTTTTCCGTCGATGCTGCCTGGCCTGCTGAGTTCCTCCAGCATTTGTGTGTGTTGCTTGGACATCTGGCAGAGTAGATCATGCAGTTGATTATCGATCAGGAGGTGGAAATCAAAGGTCCACACCTCATTGATGATCAGAGCTGGAGAGGATCAGCAACTCTAAAGTCCTCGGTGATATTATTTCAGAGGAGCTGTCCTGGGCCCAGCACACAAGTGAAGAAAGCACGGTAGCACCTCTACTTCCCTAGGAGTTTTCAAAGTTTTGTCATGACATCTAAAATTTTGACAAGCTTCAATAGATATGTAGTAGAGAGCATATTGACTTGCTGCACCGTGCACAGTTCCAATCTCTATCCCTGCGTCAGCCCCACACCAGGAGCACTGTGCACAGTTCCAGTCTCTGTATCCCTGGGTCAGACCCACACTGGGAGCACCATGCACAGTTCCAGTCTCCGTGTCCCTGGGTCAGACCCACACCGAGAGCATTGTGTGTAGTTCCTGTCACCATATCCCTGGAGTACTGTGTACAGTTTCAGTCTATGTTCTGTCAGTCAGACCCACACCGGGAGCACTGTGCACAGTACCAGTCTCCTTAAACCTGGGTCAGACCCACACCGGGAGCACCAGGCACAGTTCTGGTCTCTATTTCATGGGTTTCTCTCCTCATCTCTCCCACAACTCCTTCTCCCTATCTCTCCCCCACCTCTCTCTCACCATCTCTCTCTCCTTATCTCCCTGTTCCTCACTCTTCTATTTCTCTCTTTCTCTCTATCACTCTCACCCACGTCTCTTTCCCCTATCTCTCTCTCCTCTATCTACCCCATCTCTCTCTCCTCCCATCTCTCACTCTGCCCCACCACTCTATACCCATCTCTCTCTTTATGTCCCATCCCTTTCTTCCCCATTTCGTTGGCCCATCTCTCTTTCCATAACTCAATCTTCCCATTTCTCTCTCCATCTTTTTCTCCCATCTCCTTTACCCTGTCTCTCCCCATCTATCCCCCAAAGTTGTCTCTCGATCTCTTTTTCTCACATCTCTCTCCCCATCTATAGATCCCCATCTCTCTACCCATCTCTTTCCCCCATCTCTCCCCATCTCTCACCCACCTCTCCCCCATCTCTCTCACATCTCTCTCCCATGTCTCTCCATCTCTCTCCCATCTCTCCCCCATCTCTCTCACATCTTTCTCCCCATCTTTCCCCATCTCTCTCCCATGTCTCTCTACATCTCTCTCCCTGTCTCTCTCTCATCCATCTCTTCCTATTTTTCTCTTCCACTTCTCTCTCTCCCAATTTCTCTTTATCCCCATTTTTCTCCCCTTCCCTCACTCTATTAATCTTTCTCCCCATCTCTCTTTCCCTTATCTCTCACCCCACATCTGTCTCTCACCATCTCTCACTCTCTCTCCTCTGTCTCCATTTGCCCCCTTTCCTCATTTACTCCTTCTCTCCCCATCTCTCTTCCTTCTCACACCTTATCTCACCCTCTGCTTCCACTCTCTCCTACCCTCTTTCTCCTCACCACTCCCCTTACTCTTTCCCACTGTAAGCCACAATTTCCTTCTCCATGCCTGCCTCTCTTTGTAGCCCCCCACCCCTTCAGCTATGGGGTGTGTGCTTTCTACAGGATGCAGTGACCCTGGCCATCTGTGTCCTGTCCGCCACCACACAATGAGATCATCGGTCCCCTGTGAAATCATCTCCTTCCTCAAACCGGCACCAGCCCAGCATGGCGAGAGGTTCAGTCCCCTGCTGGGACAAAGGAGCAGGCTTCAGATCTTGTGAGGATCTGGGGGAGGTGGCAGCACTAAGAGTCCACGCCACCATCACCTTTCTCAACGACGGACGTGGCACATCCGCCCCACCATCACCTTTCTCAACGACGGACGTGGCACATGCACCCCACCATCACCTTTCTCAACAACAGACATGGCACATCCGCCCCACCATCACCTTTCTCAACGACGGACGTGGCACATCCACCCCACCATCACCTTTCTCAACGACGGACGTGGCACATCCACCCCACCATCACCTTTCTCAACGACGGACGTGGCACATCCACGCCACCATCACCTTTCTCAACGACGGACGTGGCATGTCAGATCCTGAGTACACACGGTGTGGGGGGGAGATTGGAGGAGAGGTGGAGGCAGAGAAAGGTATGGGAGGGATTAAAATTGGCCAAAGATGAGAGAGAGGACATATAAATGAAGAGTGAGTGAGAGGTGGGAGAAAGAGAGTGGAGGAGAGGGAATGGAGAGAGAGAGATGGGAAAGATAAGTGGGAGGAGAAAGTGGGAATAAAGGGAGCTGCCAGTGGGTAGTGGTGCTTAGAACGATTCTTTTTATATTGTATGTCAATAATTTGGATGACAAGATTGTGGCCAGTATTGCGGACAATACAATGATAGCTGGAAGGGCTATCATTGGTGGTGTTGAGGAAGCAGGGAGACCGCAGATTAGGAGAATGGGCAAAGAATTGGCAGATGGAATTCAGTGTCAGGAAGTGAATGGTCATGCTCTTTGGTAGAAGCAATGAAAACCGAGACGATTTTCTAAATGGAGAGAAAATTCAACAATCTGAGGTATAAACGGACTTGGGAGTCCTTGTGCAGGATTTAGGCTGTCAGTGGTGAGGAAGGCAAATGCAATGCGCACATTCATTTTGAGAGGACTAGAATATAAAACCAAGGATGCAGTGCTGTGAGGCTGCATTGGTCTGCTGAGTACTGTGAGCAGCTTTAGAATGCTTAGCATGCGCTGACATTGGAGAAGCTTCAAAGATGATTCATGAAAATCACTCTAGGAATGAAAGGCTTGTCATTTGAAGAGTGTTTGATGGCTCTAGGCCTGCAATCACTCAAATTTAGAAGAACCTCATTGAAACCTATTGAATGTTGAAAACCCTAGATAGGGTTGGTGTGGAGAGGGTGTTTCCTATAGTGGGGGAGTCTAGGACCAGGGGGATCAACCTCAGAATACAGTGATGTATATTTAGAATGGAGATGATGAAGAATTTCATTAGCCAGAGGTAATCTGTGGAATACATTGTCATAGGCGGCTGTACAGGCCAAGTCATTGAGTATTTAAGGTGGACGCTAAAGGGTTCTTGATTAACTGTGGCTATGGGGAGCTGGCAGGAGAATGGGTGAAGAGAGAAATAATCAGCTATCATGGAATGAATGGTCTGAATGCCCCAGTTCTGATCTTGTGTTTTATGGTCTTATGGTCCACAGTGAAGGTGAGATATGCAAGCACACACAGATGAGCAAAAAAAAACAGGTACAGGTCAGCACATCCTTATGCACAGTTCCAGTCTCCATATCCCTGGGTCAGATTCACACTGGGAACACCGTGCATAGTTCCAGTCTCCATATCCCTGGAGTACTGTGTACAGTTTCAGTCTATGTTCTGTCAGTCAGACCCACACCGGGAGCACTGTGCACAGTACCAGTCTCCTTAAACCTGGGTCAGACCCACACCGGGAGCACCAGGCACAGTTCTGATCTCTATTTCATGGCTTTCTCTCCTCACATCTCCCCCAACTCCCTCTCCCCATCTGTCCCCCACCCCTCTCTCACCATCTCTCTCTCCTTATCTCCGTTCCTCACTCTTCCATTTCTTTCTTTTTCTCTATCACTCTCACCCACATCTCTTTCCCCTATCTCTCTCCTCTATCTACTCCCATCTCTCTCTCCTTTATCTACCCCACCTTTCTCTCCTCTATCTACCCCATCTCTCTCTCCTCTATTTACCCTCATCTCTCTCTCCTCTATCTACCCCCATCTCCTCCTCTATCTACCCCCATCTCTCTCCCCTCTATCTACCCCCATTTCTATCTCCTCCCATCTCTCACTCTGCCTCACCACTCTATACCCATCTCTCTCTTTATGTCCCATCCCTTTCTTCCTCATTTCGCTGGCCCATCTCTCTTTCCATAACTCAATCTCCCTATTTCTCTCTGCATCTCAGACCCACACTGGGAGCACTGTAAACAGTTTGTCTCTGTATCCCTGGGTCAGACCCACACTGGGAACACCGTGCACAGTTCCAGTCTCTGTGTCCCTGGGTCAGACCCACACTGGGAACACCGTGCACAGTTCCAGTCTCTGTGTCCCTGGGTCAGACCCACACCAGGAGATCTGTGCTCAGTTCCAGTCTCCGTGTCCCTGGGTCAGACCCACACTGGGAGCACCATGCACAGTTCCAGTCTCCGTGTCCCTGGGTCAGACCCACACTGGGAGCACCGTGCACGATTCCAGTCTCCGTGTCCCTGGGTCAGACCCACACCAGGAGCACCGTGCACGATTCCAGTCTCCGTATCCCTGGGTCAGACCCACACCAGGAGATCTGTGCTCAGTTCCAGTCTCCGTATCCCTGGGTCAGACCCACACCGGGAGATCTGTGCTCAGTTCCAGTCTCTGTATCCCTGGGTCAGACCCACACCGGGAGATCTGTGCTCAGTTCCAGTCACAGTATCCCTGGGTCAGACCCACACTGGGAGCACCGTGCACGATTCCAGTCACCGTATCCCTGGGTCAGACCCACACCAGGAGATCTGTGCTCAGTTCCAGTCTCCGTATTCCTGGGTCAGACCCACACCAGGAGATCTGTGCTCAGTTCCAGTCTCCGTGTCCCTGGGTCAGACCCACACCGGGAGATCTGTGCTCAGTTCCAGTCTCCGTATCCCTGGGTCAGACCCACACTGGGAGCACCGTGCACAGTTCCAGTCTCCGTGTCCCTGGGTCAGACCCACACTGGGAGCACCGTGCACAGTTCCAGTCTCCGTATCCCTGGGTCAGACCCACACCGGGAGATCTGTGCTCAGTTCCAGTCTCCGTATCCCTGGGTCAGACCCACGCTGGGAGCACCGTGCACAGTTCCAGTCTCCGTGTTCCTGGGTCAGACCCACACCAGGAGCACCGTGCACGATTCCAGTCTCCGTATCCCTGGGTCAGACCCACACCAGGAGATCTGTGCTCAGTTCCAGTCTCCGTATCCCTGGGTCAGACCCACACCGGGAGATCTGTGCTCAGTTCCAGTCACAGTATCCCTGGGTCAGACCCACACTGGGAGCACCGTGCACGATTCCAGTCTCCGTGTCCCTGGGTCAGACCCACACTGGGAGCACCGTGCACGATTCCAGTCTCCGTATTCCTGGGTCAGACCCACACCAGGAGATCTGTGCTCAGTTCCAGTCTCCGTGTCCCTGGGTCAGACCCACACCGGGAGATCTGTGCTCAGTTCCAGTCTCCGTATCCCTGGGTCAGACCCACACTGGGAGCACCGTGCACAGTTCCAGTCTCCGTGTCCCTGGGTCAGACCCACACTGGGAGCACCGTGCACAGTTCCAGTCTCCGTATCCCTGGGTCAGACCCACACTGGGAGCACCGTGCACAGTTCCAGTCTCTGTATCCCTGGGTCAGACCCACACTGGGAGCACGGTGCAGTGTTCCAGTCTCCGTATTCCTGGGCCAGACCCACACTGGGAGCACCGTGCAGTGTTCCAGTCTCCGTATTCCTGGGCCAGACCCACACTGGGAGCACCGTGCAGTGTTCCAGTCTCCGTATTCCTGGGCCAGACCCACACTGGGAGCACCGTGCAGTGTTCCAGTCTCCGTATTCCTGGGCCAGACCCACACTGGGAGCACCGTGCAGTGTTCCAGTCTCCGTATTCCTGGGCCAGACCCACACTGGGAGCACCGTGCAGTGTTCCAGTCTCCGTATTCCTGGGCCAGACCCACACTGGGAGCACCGTGCAGTGTTCCAGTCTCCGTATTCCTGGGCCAGACCCACACTGGGAGCACCGTGCAGTGTTCCAGTCTCCGTATTCCTGGGCCAGACCCACACTGGGAGCACCGTGCAGTGTTCCAGTCTCCGTATTCCTGGGCCAGACCCATACCGGAAGCACCGTGCAGTGTTCCAAAAAGGTTGAGAATTCAAAGTTCAAGGTAAATTTATTTTTAAAACACAAATATGTCACCATATACACCCTGAATTCAATTTCTTGTGGGCATTCTCAATAAATCAATTCTAGAATAATAATCATAACAATCAATGAAAGACTGCGCCAACTTGGGTGTTGAACCAGTGTGTAAAAGACAACAGACTGTACAGAAAGGAGAAACAATAATCAAGTGAAGTCCAGTTTATTGTCATTTAACTATACACATGTATATGACATTTATAATCATATAATGTATATAAAATGAGACAATGTTTCATTGAACCAGGGTGTAAAGCACATGTACACAAAACACACACAATACATGATAACTTATGAAGGTAAGGATACAATCTACAGATGAATCACACAGAAATAACAAACTAAAGTGCATTCAGGTACAGAACAGATTAAGCAGTGACACTTTGAATACAATGAGGCAGGGAGTTCAGAAGCCTGATGGCTCGAGGGAAGAAACTGTTTCTCATCCTGACTGTTCCTGTTTTTATGCATCGTAGTCTCCTGCCTGATGGTAGAAAGTCAAAGAGGATGCTGGATGGATGGGTGGGATCCTTAATAATCAGGGCCCTGTGTATGCAACATTCCTGATAAGGGTCCCTGATGGATGGCAGGGAGACTCCTTATGATCCTCTCAGCTGTTCTCACAGTCCTTCGTAGGGATTTCAGGTCAAATGCTCGACTGCTTCCATACCAGATGGAGATGCAACTTGTCAGGACATATTGGGATAGAGTTTGTCAAGTGTATGCAGGAAAGTTTCCCTGATCACTACATAGAAGTCCCATCTCCTTTTAGGGAATGAGACAGGGCAGGTGACAGATGTTTGTACAGGGGAACACATTGCACCTAGTGATTATAATGGCATTAGTTTCAAAGTGAATACGGAAAAAGTTTGTATGTGCCTATCAGACTAAAAAGGAAAGATAACAATTTTAGGGAACCTTGGTTTACAACAGATATTGAGGCCCTGGTTAAGTAAAAAGGGAGAGGCATAGCAGGAACGGGCAGGTAGGATCAAATGAGGTGCTTATGAAAGAGAAGAAATACAAGAGAACACTTCGGAAAGCAATCTGGAGGGCTAAAAGGAGCCACAAGGTGAGGGCAATTCCGCAGGGATTCCACAGATACGTTAAGAGCAAAAGGATTGCAATGAACAAAATTGGTTCAGTGGAAGATCAGAATGATAACCCATGCATGGAGCCAAAAGAGACGGAGGAGATCGCAAATGGATTCTTTGCATCTTTATATACTCAGGAGGTGAAAACAGAGTCTATAGACCCTACACAGATGACAGAGGAAGTGTTAGCTGTCTTGAGGCAAATTAGGGTGGATAAACCCCCCAGGGCCTGACAAGGTGTTCCCTCAGACCCTGTGTGAGGCAAGAATGTAGATGGTAAGGGTATGGTCCAGTTGTAGGTCATGGGAGCGGCAGTTTAAATTGTTCGGCATGGATTAGATGGGCCAAAGGGCCTGTTTCTGTGCTGTACTTTTACTTTTCTATAACTCTAAACTTGGTGAGTTTCTGTGTGGAGATTATGCCGTAGAACACGATGCTTCTTGCTTTACTGCTGGGGGGTGGGGGGAGAGAGACAGAGAGAGTGAGTGTGAGAGAAAGTGTGACAGAGTGTGAGAGGGGTGTGTGTGAGAGTGAGGAGAGTATCTGAGGGAGGGACAGAGAGTGTGTGGGGAAGAGAACGAGTGTGGGGCCAGTGATTGTGAGAGAGAGGGAATGAGAGAGAGTGAGTGTAAGAGAGACAATGTGGAAGAGAGAGAGGGAGAGTGCACATGAGAACATGTGGACAAGTGAGAGGATCTGGAGCTCAGAAGGACGAGCTGTGAAGTCACACAGGAGGGTAACAGACAATTCGGCACCCATGAATCCCAGTCTCGGTGAGAGTTGAGATTGCCAGTGGAGTGAGACTGAAGGACATCAGTTGACAGGTGATGAGCGGAGCCAGAATCAGGTTTATTGTCACTGACATATGATGTGAAATTTATTGTCTTTCTGCAGCAGGACAGTGCAAAACGTAACATTAGTATAACCGTAAATCAACAGCACAAAAGACAAGAGACAAGTGAGGTTTATTGTCATTTAACTACATACATGTATATCATGTTTCTAATGTATATAGAAACAAGACGCTTCTTTGAACCAGGGTATAAAGCACATAGCACAACACATGATAACTTATGAAGGTAAGAGTAAAATATACAGACACATCACACATAAATATCAAACTAAACTGCATTAATATTAAATATTGTAAGGTACGGAACAGATTAACCAGTGACACTTTGAATACGATGCGGCCTGTGGGGTGGGGGGAACTGTTTCTCATCCTGACTGTTCCTGTTTTTTATACATCGTAGTCTCCTGCCTGATGGTAGAAAGTCAAAGAGGATGCTGGATGGATGGGTGGGATCCTTAATATTACTCAGGGCCCTGTGTATGCAACATTCCTGATAAATATCCCTGATGGATGGCAGGGAGACTCCCTATGATCCTCTCGGCTGTTCTCACAGTCCTTTGTAAGGATTTCAGGTGCGATGCTTGGCTGCTTCCATACCAGAACTCTCTCCATGGTAACATTTGCCTTGCTTGCCTCAGTCTTCTTGGGTAGTGGAGAGGCTGCTGTGTCTTCTTGCTCAGGGAGGTGATGTTGAGGGACCAGGTGAGGTCATCCGTGATGTGAACTCCCAGGAACCTGGTGCACTTAACCCTTTCTACAGAGGAGCCATGTGTTCGCAGAACGGGATGGTTTATCTGCACCTTATTGACGTCCGCAATGATTTCCTTTCTCCTCTGCACGTTCAGGCTTAGGATGTTCTTCTCACATCGGCTGCTACACTTCCCCTCTATACTCCATCTCATCATTGTTCTTGGTAAGGCCAACCACTATTGTGTGATCTGCAAATGTGCTGGATCCTGCAGTGGGCTGAGCACACAGCCTTGGGGAGCCCCAGTGCTCAGCATAATGGGACGAGAGACATTGCAGACTGTGGCCTTACTGTTAAGAAGTCCAGTATCCAGTTGCAGACGGAGGTGTTGAGACCCGGTGAGGACAGTTTCCCCACCAGTTTCTGGGGTTTGATGGTATTGAACACCAAACTGAAGTTTATAAACAGCAGTCTGGCGTATGAGACCCCATTTTCCAGTTGGGACAGGACAGCGCGGAGGGCAGAGGCTATTGCATCATAATAATAAATTAATAAGCAACAAATATGGAGGACATGAGTTCTTGAAAGTGAGTCCATAGATCATGGGAACACTTCACTGATGGGGCAAGTGAAGTTGAGTGAGGTTATCCACAAACAAGAGAAAATCTGCAGACACTGAAAATCCGAGCAACACAGACAAAATGCTGGAGGAACTCAGCAGGCCAGGCAGCATCTATGGAAAAGAATACAGTCAATGTTTCAGGCTGAAAACCTTTGACAGACTGGAGAAAAAAAACGGAGGAGTAGATTGAAAAGCTGGGGGGAGGCAAGAGAGAAACACAAGGTGATAGGTGAAACCTGAAAGGTGAGGAAGATTGGTGAAGAGCTGGGAAGTTGTTTGGTAAAGGACACAGAAGGCCATGGAAGAAAGAAAAGGGGGGAGGAGCACCAGAGGGAGGTGATGGGTGGGCAAAGAGATAAGGTGAGAGAGGGAACAGGGGATGGGAAATGGTGAAGGAGGGGGAGTGGGGGGCATTACCAGAAGTTTGAGAAATCGATGTTCATGCCATCAGGTTGAAGGCTACCCAAACTGAATATAAAGGGCTCCTCCAACCTAAGTGTGGCCTCATCATGACAGTGGAGGAGGCCGAGGATGGACAGATTGGAATAGGAATGGGAAGTGGAATTGAGGTTATCCACTCTGGTTCAAGAGCCTGATGGTTGAGGGGTAATAACTGTTCCTGATCCTAGCGGTGTGAGTCCTGGGGCTCCTATACCTTCTTCCTGATGGCAGAGTGAGAAGAGAGCATGACCTGGGTGGTGTGGTCCTTGTTGATGGCTGCTGCTTTCCTGTAACAGTGTTTCATCTAGATGTGCTCACTGGTGGGACGGGGTTAGAGCGTGCACAGTTCCAGTCTCAAGATTACAAAAAAGGGAAGTTGCAGAGGAGACGTCTTTGAATTGTATTCTAATTTCTCAAGACTCTGTAAAAGGTTACTTCTGCTTTTGAGCAATGCTGGATGGTTATAAACCTGATACAAGGGAATATGTGTCCATTTCTCTATGACATAGATGTTGACAACATGATAATGGGGAGGTTGACGATGTCTGACACACCTTCTGTAATGCTGTCCCTGGTCACTGTGTCTTCCTCCGGCCCTCACACCCCTCCCCATCTCCATGACCCACTGGCCCCTACATCCTTTCTGTCTCTGTAACCCTCCTCCAGCCCCTAATACCCCTCTTGGTCTCTGTGACCTTGTCCAGCCCCTATGTAATCACGCACGCACGCAGACACATACTGTATACTGTATGTGCTTCGTCAGTGACACGTACTGTATACTGTATACGCTCCGTCAGTGACACGTACCGTATACTGTATATGCTCCGCCAGTGACACGTACCGTATACTGTATACGCTCCGTCAGTGACACATACCGTATACTGTATACGCTCCGTCAGTGACACAGACCGTATACTGTATACGCTCCATCAGTGACACATACCGTATACTGTATACGCTCCGTCAGTGACACAGACCGTATACGGTATACGCTCCATCAGTGACACAGACCGTATACTGTATAGGCTCCGTCAGTGACACAGACCGTATACTGTATAGGCTCCGTCAGTGACACAGACCGTATACTGTATATGTTCACTGTAATTGATTTACTTATTTATTTTTTCTTTCTTTTCTATCATGAACTGCTGCCACTAAGTTAATAAATCTCACATCACACGGTGGTGATATTAAACCTGATTCTTATCCTTCCAATTACTCAGCAACTTATTCCCAATGCAATCCCAGCCTCATCCATCCTTCGAATTTTCTTTATCCCTGTCTGTGACATCATAGTTGGCTTTGTTTGGGACAGTGAAGAAGGTTGTCTAAGGTGTTAATCAGATCTGCCTCACCCTGGGGAAAGTGGGTCAAGAAATTACAATTGCCATGCCTTCGACTACAAAGAAGACACAACAATGGCTATATTTCATTTGGAGTTTGCGGAAAATTGTTATGTCACTAAAAACATTGGCAAATGTTTATAGGTGTACCCTGTACTACTGTCCGGTATGGAGGGACTCTGCACAGGATCCAAAAGAGCTGCAGAGTGTCGCAAACTCCATCACGGGCACTGGCCTCCCGAGCATCCAGGACATCTTCATAATGGACTCGAACATCTTCCCAACCATTGAAGTCAGGCTAACTGGCCTATAATTTCCTTTCTTCTGCCTTCCCCCCTTCTTGAAGAGTGGAGTGACATGTGCAATTTTCCAGTCCTCCAGAACCATTCCAGAATCCAGTGATTATTCAAAGATAATTACTAATGCCTCGACAATCTCTTCAGCTACTTCTTTCAGAACCCTAGATTTGATTTATCTGATCCAGGTGACTTATCTACCTTCAGACCTTTCAGCTTTCCAAGCACCTTCTCCTTTATAATAGTAACTACTCTCCCTTCCAACCCCTGACATTCGTGAATTTCTGGAATACTGCTAATATCTTCCATGATGAAGGCCAACATAAAATACTTATTTCTTAGTAACCCATTACTACCTCTCAAGCAACATCTTCCAGTGATCCAACAACCACTCTTGCCTCTCTTTTTCTCTTTATACGTACATCTGAAAAAGCAAATGGAATCTTCTTTTATATTTTTGCCTATTTTACATTTATGTTTTACATAGAAACATAGAAGGTGCAGGAGTAGGCCATTCGGCCCCTCGAGCCTGCACCGCCATTTATTATGATCATGGCTGATCATCCAACTCAGAACCCTGCACCAGCCTTCCCTCCATACCCCCTGATCCCTTTAGCCACAAGGGCCATATCTAACTCCCTCTTAAATATAGCCAATGAACTGGCCTCAACTGTTTCCTGTGGCAGAGAATTCCACAGATTCACCACTCTCTGTGTGAAGAAGTTTGTCCTAATCTCAGTCCTAAAAGGCTTCCCCTTTATCCTCAAACTGTGACCCCTCGTTCTGGACTTCCCCAACATCGGGAACAATCTTCCTGCATCTAGCCTGTCCAATCCCTTTAGGATTTTATACGTTTCAATCAGATCCCCCCTCAATCTTCTAAATTCCAACGAGTACAAGCCCAGTTCATCCAGTCTTTCTTCATATGAAAGTCCTGCCATCCCAGGAATCAATCTGGTGAACCTTCTTTGTACTCCCTCTATGGCAAGGATGTCTTTCCTCAGATTAGGGGACCAAAACTGCACACAATACTCCAGGTGTGGTCTCACCAAGGCCTTGTACAACTGCAGTAGTACCTCCCTGCTCCTGTACTCGAATCCTCTCGCTATAAATGCCAGCATACCATTTGCCTTTTTCACCGCCTGCTGTACCTGCATGCCCACTTTCAATGACTGGTGTATAATGACACCCAGGTCTTGTTGCACCTCCCTTTTTCCTAATCGGCCACCATTCAGATAATAATCTGTTTTCCTATTTTTGCCACCAAAGTGGATAACTTCACATTTATCCACATGAAATTGCATCTGCCATGAATTTGCCCACTCACCCAACCTATCCAAGTCACCCTGCATCCTCTTAGCATCCTCCTCACAGCTAACACTGCTGCCCAGCTTCGTGTCATCCGCAAACTTGGAGATGCTGCATTTAATTCCTTCATCCAAGTCATTAATATATATTGTAAACAACTGGGGTCCCAGGACTGAGCCTTGCGGTACCCAACTAGTCACTGCCTGCCATTCTGAAAAGGTCCCATTTATTCCCACTCTTTGCTTCCTGTCTGCTAACCAATTCTCTATCCACATTAATACCTTACCCCCAATACCGTGTGCTTTAAGTTTGCACACTAATCACTTGTGTGTGGGACCTTGTCAAAAGCCTTTTGAAAATCCAAATATACCACATCCACTGGTTCTCCCCTATCCACTCTACTAGTTACATCCTCAAAAAATTCTATGAAATTCGTCAGACATGATTTTCCTTTCACAAATCCATGCTGACTTTGTCCGATGATTTCACCGCTTTCCAAATGTGCTGTTATCACATCTTTGATAACTGACTCCAGCAGTTTCCCCACCACCGGCGTTAGGCTAACCGGTCTATAATTCCCTGGTTTCTCTCTCCCTCCTTTTTTAAAAAGTGGGGTTACATTAGCCACCCTCCAATCCTCAGGAACTAGTCCAGAATCTAACGAGTTTTGAAAAATTATCACTAATGCATCCACTATTTCTTGGGCTACTTCCTTAAGCACTCTGGGATGCAGACCATCTGGCCCTAAGGATTTATCTGTCTTTAATCCCTTCAATTTACCTAACACCACTTCCCTACTAACATGTATTTCACTCAGTTCCTCCATCTCACTGAACCCTCTGTCTCCTACTATTTCCAGAAGATTATTTATGTCCTCCTTAGTGAAGACAGAACCAAAATAATTATTCAATTGGTCGGCCATGTCCTTGCTACCCATAATCAATTCACCTGTTTCTGTCTGTAGGGGACCTACATTTGTCTTTACCAGTCTTTTCCTTTTTACATATCTGTAAAAGCTTTTACAGTCAGTTTTTATGTTCCCTGCCAGTTTTCTCTCATAACCTTTTTTCCCCTTCCTAATTAAGTTTTGTCGTTTCTTTCCTAATCGCTTTTTTGGTTGCCTTCTTATGGTTTTTAAAAGCTTCCCAATCTTCTAACTTCCCACTAATAGTTGCTATATTATATGGCTTCTCTTTTACTTTGATGCTGTCTTTGACTTCCCTTGTCAACATGGTCAACTCATTCTCCATTTAGAATACTTCTTCATCTTTGGGAAGTATCAATACTGCACCTTCTGAATTTCCCCCAGAAACTCCAGCCATTGCTGTTCTACCCTCATCCCTGATAGTATCCCCTTCCAATCAACATTGGCCAGCTCACCTTTCATGCCTCTTTAATTCTCTTTACATCTCTATCAATTACTCTCACTGCAGCCTGCAGCATGTAATTGCCCTTTCAGCAATCTACTTTTAAATCAACTTCATAATCTCTTGACTTCCTGATCTACTCGGTGGACCAAGTAGGAACACCTTTAAGCGGCGAAGGTTCATCACCATGGCATCACCTGAGGCAGGACAGGAGGGTTGGGGATGGAGGGTGGGAAGGGGAACTCCAAGCCAGGTGAAATACCTGCTATACCCACCATCTTGTTACCAAGTGTGCAGTTGTTGAACAAAATTGAAGACCTGAGGGCTAGATTGCTGTACTGAAGAGAAATGAGGGATTGTTGTGCTCTGTGGTTGAACAGAACATGGCTTACTCCTAGCATACCAGATACAGCAACTTACCAAATGGACTAGGCTGCTAATTTGGAAAAGCAGGAGTTGAGTGCTTCATGATAAACTCTCGGTGCTGCTCCAATTTGGCAATTTTGTTGAACTTACATTTCCCTGAACTTGAACACCTAACAATCATATGCCATCCATTCCATTTACCGAGGGGTTCTCATCCAGAATACTGACAGCACTTTACATACCATCAGCAGCTGACTATATCAAGCATTTGAGATACTGCATGATGCTGACTGCAAACAAGAAACAATCCATCGCAACGTATTTCAAACCATAGTGGGGTCTCCAACCAGGCTTGTTTGAAGGAAACCCTCCGCAATTACCATCAGCATATAGTCTGTAGCATCAGAGATCCTAACACAGTAGACCACTGCTGTATTACAATATGGAATGCCTACCATTCCATACCTAGACCGCATTTCAGTAAATCTGATCTCTTGGCTGTCCTTCCCCTACCTGCATACAGATAGAGGCTAAAGAACAAAGCCCACAGATTTAGACAACAAGGAAGTGGTTGTGGGAGGCACAAGAGGGGCTACAGGATTGATTCAAGTGAGTGGACTGGGTCGTGCTCAAGGATTCACCTGTGGATGTGAATGAATATATCATGGTTGTCACAGACTTTATAAAACAGTTGTAGATGAGCGTATCCCCACAAAGTCATTCAGAGTCTTCCCCAACAAGAAGCCCTGGATAAACCACAGATCCGCCATCTGCTGAGGGCCTGATCAGACGTATTCAAGTCTGGTGACCAAGAACATTACAAGAGGTCCAGGTATGATCTCTGCAAAGCCATCTCACGGGGAAGTGACAGTTCCGGACTAACCTCGAGCAACGAAAGGTGCTCGACAGTTGTGGTAGGGCTTGAATACCATCACCTCTCGGCAGTGTGGAGGATCAGAGGGATCTTGGGGTCCAACTCCATAGGACACTCCAAGCTGCTACGCAGGTTAACTCTGTGATTAAGAAGGCATACGGTGTATTGGCCTTCATCAATCGTGGGATTGAGTTTAAGAGCCAAGAGGTAATGTTGCAGCTATTTAGGACCCTTGTCAGACCCCATTTGGAGTACTGTGCTCAGTTCTGGTCGCCTCACTACAGGAAGGACGTAGAAACCAGAGAAAGAGTTCAGAGGAGGTTTACAAGGATGTTGCCTGAATTTGGGAGCATACCTTATGAGAATAGGTTGAATTAACTCGACCTTTATTCCTTGGAGCGACGGAGGATGAGAGATGACTTGGTAGAGGTGTACAAGATAATGAGAGGCATTGATCTTGTGGATAGTCAGAGGCTTTTCCCCAGGGCTGAAATGGCTAGCACGAGGGGGCATAGTTTTAAGGTGCTTGGAAGTTGGTACAGAGGAGATGTCAGGGTAGGATTTTTATGCAGAGTGCTGAGTGCGTGGAATGGGCTGCCGGCGGCAGTGGTGGAGGTGGAAACAATAGGGTCTTTTCAGAAACTCCTGGATGGCCATGTGGTGGTGGCATCCGTTAGTCTCGGGAGTCCATGGATCTGCTGCTGGAAAGTCTTGCTTCAGTCTGTGTTAGAGCAGTGTCTGTTGTGGCTGTAGAGGCCCACACGGGAGTGACAGTCTCGGCTGCAGCAACTGCACTTGACATAGAAACATAGAAAATAGGTGCAGGAGTAGGCCATTCGGCCCTTCGAGCCTGCACCGCCATTCAGTATGATCATGGCTGATCATCCAACTCAGAACCCTGCACCAGCCTTCCCTCCATACCCCTTGATCCCCGTAGCCACAAGGGCCATATCTAACTCCCTCCTAAATACAGCCAATGAATTGGCCTCAACTATTTCCTGTGGCAGAGAGGAAAGCTATGGCTTGCAGTGGTATCTGGACCAGCTGTAAAAATGGGCTGGAAAGTGGCAGATGGAGTTTAATGCAGACAAGTGTGAGGTATTGCAATTTGGTAGGACAAACCAGGGTAGGTCTTACACAGAGAATGGTAGGGCAGTAAGGAATGCCATAGAAAAAGGGATCTGGGAATACAGGTCCATAATTTGTTGAAAGTGGTGTCTTAGGTACATAGGGTCATAAAGAAAGTGTTTGGAACATTGGCCTTCATAAACTAGTGTTGAGTGCAGGAGATGGGATGTTATATTGAAATTGTATAAAACACAGAAAACCTACAGCACAATACAGGCCCTTCGGCCCACAATGCTGTACCGAACGTGTCCTCTAGAAATTACCTGGCGTTACCCATAGCCCTCTAATTTTCTAAGCCCCATGTATCTATCCAAAAGTCTCTTAAAAGACCCTATTGTTTCCACCTCCACCACCATTGCCGGCGGTCCATTCCACGCACTCACCACTCTGCATAGAAAACCTACCTCTGACATCTCTTCTGTACTTACTTCCAAGCACCTTAAAACTGTGTCCTCTCATGTTAGCTATTTCAGCCCTGGGGAAAAGCCTCTGACTATCCACACAATCAATGCCTCTCATTATCTTGTACACCTCTATCAGGTCACCTCTCATCCTCCATCGCTCCAAGAAGAAAAGGCCGGGTTCACGCAACCTGTTTTCATAAGGCATGCTCCCCAATCCAGGCAACATCCTTGTAAATCTCCTCTGCACCCTTCCTATGGCTTCCACATCCTTCCTGTAGTGAGGCGACCAGAACTGAGTACAGTACTCCAAGTGGGGTCTGACCAGACCATAGAGCTTAAGCCAGAGACCATCGAGAACCGACCATAAAGCACAGACAGTAGAGCTTAGGCCAGAGACCATAGAGCACAGACTGCAGAATTTAGGCAGGAGTCCATAGTCCACAGACCATAGTGCGTAGGCCAGAGACCTTAGACAACAGGGCATGGAGAACAGACAGTAGAGCTTAGGCCAGAGACCATAGACCACAGACCGTAGAGCTTTGACCAGCGACCAGAGACTACAGAACATACAGCACAGACCTTAGAGCTTAAGCCAGGGACCATCGGGCATTGAACTTAGAGCTTAAGCCAGGGAACATCGAGCATTGAACTTAGGCCATCAACCACCGACACTTGAGTAGAGACTTATGCCAGATGAAGGCCAGTGCACCGCCTGCCTTCGTAACCACACAGTCAGCCTGCTCAGCAGCTTTGAGCATCCTGTGGACCCAGACCCCAAGCTCCCTCTGATCCTCCACACTGTCAAGAGTCTTACAATTAATACTGTATTCTGCAATCATCTTTGACCTACAAAATGAACCACCTCACACTTACCTGGGTTGAACCCCATCTGCCACTTCCCAGCCAGTTTTGCATCCTACCGACTGTAACCTCTGACAGCCCTCCACACTATCCACAACACCCCCAATCTTTGTGTCATCAGCAAACTTACTAACCCATTCCTCCACTTTCTCATGCAGATCATTTATAAAAATCACAAAGAGTAGGGGTCCCAGCACAGATCCCTGCGTCACCAACCTCCATGCAGAATATGACCCGTCTACAACCACTCTTTGCTTTCTGTGGGCAAGCCAGTTCTGGATCCACAAAGCAATGTCCCCTTGTATCCGATGCCTCCTTACTTTCTCAATAAGCCTTGCATGGGGTACTTTATCAAATGCCTTGCTGAAATCCATATACACTACATCTACGGCTCTACCTTCATCAATGTGCTTAGTCACATCCTCAAAAATTTCAGTCAGGCTCATAAGGGACTGATTGACCTGCCTTTGACAAAGTCATGCTGACTATTCCTAATCATATTATGCCTCTCCAAATGTTCATAAATCCTGCCTCTCAGGATCTTCTCCATCAACTTGCCAACCACTGAAGTAAGACTCACTGGTCTATATTTACCTGGGCTGTCTCTACTCCCTTTCTTTAATAATGGAAGAACATTTGCAACCCTCCAGTCTGCCAGAACTTCTCCCGTCCTCATTGATGATGCAAAGGTCATTGCCAGAGGCTCAGCAATCTCCTCCCTCGCTTCCCACAGTAGCCTGGGGTATATCTCGTCCAGAGATAAGACATTGGTGAGGCCTAATTTGGAGAATTGTGTGCAGTTTGGTCACCGACCAACAGGCAAAATGTAAGTAAGGTTGGAAGAGTACAGAGAAAATGTACAAGTGTGTTGCTGGGTCTGGAGAACCTGAGTAATAAGGAAAGTTTGAAAGTCCTGCTGAAGGGTGTCGGCCCAAATTCTCGACTATACTTTTCCGTCGATGCTGCCTGGCCTGCTGAGTTCCTCCAGCATTTGTGTGTGTTGCTTGGACATCTGGCAGAGTAGATCATGCAGTTGATTATCGATCAGGAGGTGGAAATCAAAGGTCCACACCTCATTGATGATCAGAGCTGGAGAGGATCAGCAACTCTAAAGTCCTCGGTGATATTATTTCAGAGGAGCTGTCCTGGGCCCAGCACACAAGTGAAGAAAGCACGGTAGCACCTCTACTTCCCTAGGAGTTTTCAAAGTTTTGTCATGACATCTAAAATTTTGACAAGCTTCAATAGATATGTAGTAGAGAGCATATTGACTTGCTGCACCGTGCACAGTTCCAATCTCTATCCCTGCGTCAGCCCCACACCAGGAGCACTGTGCACAGTTCCAGTCTCTGTATCCCTGGGTCAGACCCACACTGGGAGCACCATGCACAGTTCCAGTCTCCGTGTCCCTGGGTCAGACCCACACCGAGAGCATTGTGTGTAGTTCCTGTCACCATATCCCTGGAGTACTGTGTACAGTTTCAGTCTATGTTCTGTCAGTCAGACCCACACCGGGAGCACTGTGCACAGTACCAGTCTCCTTAAACCTGGGTCAGACCCACACCGGGAGCACCAGGCACAGTTCTGGTCTCTATTTCATGGGTTTCTCTCCTCATCTCTCCCACAACTCCTTCTCCCTATCTCTCCCCCACCTCTCTCTCACCATCTCTCTCTCCTTATCTCCCTGTTCCTCACTCTTCTATTTCTCTCTTTCTCTCTATCACTCTCACCCACGTCTCTTTCCCCTATCTCTCTCTCCTCTATCTACCCCATCTCTCTCTCCTCCCATCTCTCACTCTGCCCCACCACTCTATACCCATCTCTCTCTTTATGTCCCATCCCTTTCTTCCCCATTTCGTTGGCCCATCTCTCTTTCCATAACTCAATCTTCCCATTTCTCTCTCCATCTTTTTCTCCCATCTCCTTTACCCTGTCTCTCCCCATCTATCCCCCAAAGTTGTCTCTCGATCTCTTTTTCTCACATCTCTCTCCCCATCTATAGATCCCCATCTCTCTACCCATCTCTTTCCCCCATCTCTCCCCATCTCTCACCCACCTCTCCCCCATCTCTCTCACATCTCTCTCCCATGTCTCTCCATCTCTCTCCCATCTCTCCCCCATCTCTCTCACATCTTTCTCCCCATCTTTCCCCATCTCTCTCCCATGTCTCTCTACATCTCTCTCCCTGTCTCTCTCTCATCCATCTCTTCCTATTTTTCTCTTCCACTTCTCTCTCTCCCAATTTCTCTTTATCCCCATTTTTCTCCCCTTCCCTCACTCTATTAATCTTTCTCCCCATCTCTCTTTCCCTTATCTCTCACCCCACATCTGTCTCTCACCATCTCTCACTCTCTCTCCTCTGTCTCCATTTGCCCCCTTTCCTCATTTACTCCTTCTCTCCCCATCTCTCTTCCTTCTCACACCTTATCTCACCCTCTGCTTCCACTCTCTCCTACCCTCTTTCTCCTCACCACTCCCCTTACTCTTTCCCACTGTAAGCCACAATTTCCTTCTCCATGCCTGCCTCTCTTTGTAGCCCCCCACCCCTTCAGCTATGGGGTGTGTGCTTTCTACAGGATGCAGTGACCCTGGCCATCTGTGTCCTGTCCGCCACCACACAATGAGATCATCGGTCCCCTGTGAAATCATCTCCTTCCTCAAACCGGCACCAGCCCAGCATGGCGAGAGGTTCAGTCCCCTGCTGGGACAAAGGAGCAGGCTTCAGATCTTGTGAGGATCTGGGGGAGGTGGCAGCACTAAGAGTCCACGCCACCATCACCTTTCTCAACGACGGACGTGGCACATCCGCCCCACCATCACCTTTCTCAACGACGGACGTGGCACATGCACCCCACCATCACCTTTCTCAACAACAGACATGGCACATCCGCCCCACCATCACCTTTCTCAACGACGGACGTGGCACATCCACCCCACCATCACCTTTCTCAACGACGGACGTGGCACATCCACCCCACCATCACCTTTCTCAACGACGGACGTGGCACATCCACGCCACCATCACCTTTCTCAACGACGGACGTGGCATGTCAGATCCTGAGTACACACGGTGTGGGGGGGAGATTGGAGGAGAGGTGGAGGCAGAGAAAGGTATGGGAGGGATTAAAATTGGCCAAAGATGAGAGAGAGGACATATAAATGAAGAGTGAGTGAGAGGTGGGAGAAAGAGAGTGGAGGAGAGGGAATGGAGAGAGAGAGATGGGAAAGATAAGTGGGAGGAGAAAGTGGGAATAAAGGGAGCTGCCAGTGGGTAGTGGTGCTTAGAACGATTCTTTTTATATTGTATGTCAATAATTTGGATGACAAGATTGTGGCCAGTATTGCGGACAATACAATGATAGCTGGAAGGGCTATCATTGGTGGTGTTGAGGAAGCAGGGAGACCGCAGATTAGGAGAATGGGCAAAGAATTGGCAGATGGAATTCAGTGTCAGGAAGTGAATGGTCATGCTCTTTGGTAGAAGCAATGAAAACCGAGACGATTTTCTAAATGGAGAGAAAATTCAACAATCTGAGGTATAAACGGACTTGGGAGTCCTTGTGCAGGATTTAGGCTGTCAGTGGTGAGGAAGGCAAATGCAATGCGCACATTCATTTTGAGAGGACTAGAATATAAAACCAAGGATGCAGTGCTGTGAGGCTGCATTGGTCTGCTGAGTACTGTGAGCAGCTTTAGAATGCTTAGCATGCGCTGACATTGGAGAAGCTTCAAAGATGATTCATGAAAATCACTCTAGGAATGAAAGGCTTGTCATTTGAAGAGTGTTTGATGGCTCTAGGCCTGCAATCACTCAAATTTAGAAGAACCTCATTGAAACCTATTGAATGTTGAAAACCCTAGATAGGGTTGGTGTGGAGAGGGTGTTTCCTATAGTGGGGGAGTCTAGGACCAGGGGGATCAACCTCAGAATACAGTGATGTATATTTAGAATGGAGATGATGAAGAATTTCATTAGCCAGAGGTAATCTGTGGAATACATTGTCATAGGCGGCTGTACAGGCCAAGTCATTGAGTATTTAAGGTGGACGCTAAAGGGTTCTTGATTAACTGTGGCTATGGGGAGCTGGCAGGAGAATGGGTGAAGAGAGAAATAATCAGCTATCATGGAATGAATGGTCTGAATGCCCCAGTTCTGATCTTGTGTTTTATGGTCTTATGGTCCACAGTGAAGGTGAGATATGCAAGCACACACAGATGAGCAAAAAAAAACAGGTACAGGTCAGCACATCCTTATGCACAGTTCCAGTCTCCATATCCCTGGGTCAGATTCACACTGGGAACACCGTGCATAGTTCCAGTCTCCATATCCCTGGAGTACTGTGTACAGTTTCAGTCTATGTTCTGTCAGTCAGACCCACACCGGGAGCACTGTGCACAGTACCAGTCTCCTTAAACCTGGGTCAGACCCACACCGGGAGCACCAGGCACAGTTCTGATCTCTATTTCATGGCTTTCTCTCCTCACATCTCCCCCAACTCCCTCTCCCCATCTGTCCCCCACCCCTCTCTCACCATCTCTCTCTCCTTATCTCCGTTCCTCACTCTTCCATTTCTTTCTTTTTCTCTATCACTCTCACCCACATCTCTTTCCCCTATCTCTCTCCTCTATCTACTCCCATCTCTCTCTCCTTTATCTACCCCACCTTTCTCTCCTCTATCTACCCCATCTCTCTCTCCTCTATTTACCCTCATCTCTCTCTCCTCTATCTACCCCCATCTCCTCCTCTATCTACCCCCATCTCTCTCCCCTCTATCTACCCCCATTTCTATCTCCTCCCATCTCTCACTCTGCCTCACCACTCTATACCCATCTCTCTCTTTATGTCCCATCCCTTTCTTCCTCATTTCGCTGGCCCATCTCTCTTTCCATAACTCAATCTCCCTATTTCTCTCTGCATCTCAGACCCACACTGGGAGCACTGTAAACAGTTTGTCTCTGTATCCCTGGGTCAGACCCACACTGGGAACACCGTGCACAGTTCCAGTCTCTGTGTCCCTGGGTCAGACCCACACTGGGAACACCGTGCACAGTTCCAGTCTCTGTGTCCCTGGGTCAGACCCACACCAGGAGATCTGTGCTCAGTTCCAGTCTCCGTGTCCCTGGGTCAGACCCACACTGGGAGCACCATGCACAGTTCCAGTCTCCGTGTCCCTGGGTCAGACCCACACTGGGAGCACCGTGCACGATTCCAGTCTCCGTGTCCCTGGGTCAGACCCACACCAGGAGCACCGTGCACGATTCCAGTCTCCGTATCCCTGGGTCAGACCCACACCAGGAGATCTGTGCTCAGTTCCAGTCTCCGTATCCCTGGGTCAGACCCACACCGGGAGATCTGTGCTCAGTTCCAGTCTCTGTATCCCTGGGTCAGACCCACACCGGGAGATCTGTGCTCAGTTCCAGTCACAGTATCCCTGGGTCAGACCCACACTGGGAGCACCGTGCACGATTCCAGTCACCGTATCCCTGGGTCAGACCCACACCAGGAGATCTGTGCTCAGTTCCAGTCTCCGTATTCCTGGGTCAGACCCACACCAGGAGATCTGTGCTCAGTTCCAGTCTCCGTGTCCCTGGGTCAGACCCACACCGGGAGATCTGTGCTCAGTTCCAGTCTCCGTATCCCTGGGTCAGACCCACACTGGGAGCACCGTGCACAGTTCCAGTCTCCGTGTCCCTGGGTCAGACCCACACTGGGAGCACCGTGCACAGTTCCAGTCTCCGTATCCCTGGGTCAGACCCACACCGGGAGATCTGTGCTCAGTTCCAGTCTCCGTATCCCTGGGTCAGACCCACGCTGGGAGCACCGTGCACAGTTCCAGTCTCCGTGTTCCTGGGTCAGACCCACACCAGGAGCACCGTGCACGATTCCAGTCTCCGTATCCCTGGGTCAGACCCACACCAGGAGATCTGTGCTCAGTTCCAGTCTCCGTATCCCTGGGTCAGACCCACACCGGGAGATCTGTGCTCAGTTCCAGTCACAGTATCCCTGGGTCAGACCCACACTGGGAGCACCGTGCACGATTCCAGTCTCCGTGTCCCTGGGTCAGACCCACACTGGGAGCACCGTGCACGATTCCAGTCTCCGTATTCCTGGGTCAGACCCACACCAGGAGATCTGTGCTCAGTTCCAGTCTCCGTGTCCCTGGGTCAGACCCACACCGGGAGATCTGTGCTCAGTTCCAGTCTCCGTATCCCTGGGTCAGACCCACACTGGGAGCACCGTGCACAGTTCCAGTCTCCGTGTCCCTGGGTCAGACCCACACTGGGAGCACCGTGCACAGTTCCAGTCTCCGTATCCCTGGGTCAGACCCACACTGGGAGCACCGTGCACAGTTCCAGTCTCTGTATCCCTGGGTCAGACCCACACTGGGAGCACGGTGCAGTGTTCCAGTCTCCGTATTCCTGGGCCAGACCCACACTGGGAGCACCGTGCAGTGTTCCAGTCTCCGTATTCCTGGGCCAGACCCACACTGGGAGCACCGTGCAGTGTTCCAGTCTCCGTATTCCTGGGCCAGACCCACACTGGGAGCACCGTGCAGTGTTCCAGTCTCCGTATTCCTGGGCCAGACCCACACTGGGAGCACCGTGCAGTGTTCCAGTCTCCGTATTCCTGGGCCAGACCCACACTGGGAGCACCGTGCAGTGTTCCAGTCTCCGTATTCCTGGGCCAGACCCACACTGGGAGCACCGTGCAGTGTTCCAGTCTCCGTATTCCTGGGCCAGACCCACACTGGGAGCACCGTGCAGTGTTCCAGTCTCCGTATTCCTGGGCCAGACCCACACTGGGAGCACCGTGCAGTGTTCCAGTCTCCGTATTCCTGGGCCAGACCCATACCGGAAGCACCGTGCAGTGTTCCAAAAAGGTTGAGAATTCAAAGTTCAAGGTAAATTTATTTTTAAAACACAAATATGTCACCATATACACCCTGAATTCAATTTCTTGTGGGCATTCTCAATAAATCAATTCTAGAATAATAATCATAACAATCAATGAAAGACTGCGCCAACTTGGGTGTTGAACCAGTGTGTAAAAGACAACAGACTGTACAGAAAGGAGAAACAATAATCAAGTGAAGTCCAGTTTATTGTCATTTAACTATACACATGTATATGACATTTATAATCATATAATGTATATAAAATGAGACAATGTTTCATTGAACCAGGGTGTAAAGCACATGTACACAAAACACACACAATACATGATAACTTATGAAGGTAAGGATACAATCTACAGATGAATCACACAGAAATAACAAACTAAAGTGCATTCAGGTACAGAACAGATTAAGCAGTGACACTTTGAATACAATGAGGCAGGGAGTTCAGAAGCCTGATGGCTCGAGGGAAGAAACTGTTTCTCATCCTGACTGTTCCTGTTTTTATGCATCGTAGTCTCCTGCCTGATGGTAGAAAGTCAAAGAGGATGCTGGATGGATGGGTGGGATCCTTAATAATCAGGGCCCTGTGTATGCAACATTCCTGATAAGGGTCCCTGATGGATGGCAGGGAGACTCCTTATGATCCTCTCAGCTGTTCTCACAGTCCTTCGTAGGGATTTCAGGTCAAATGCTCGACTGCTTCCATACCAGATGGAGATGCAACTTGTCAGGACATATTGGGATAGAGTTTGTCAAGTGTATGCAGGAAAGTTTCCCTGATCACTACATAGAAGTCCCATCTCCTTTTAGGGAATGAGACAGGGCAGGTGACAGATGTTTGTACAGGGGAACACATTGCACCTAGTGATTATAATGGCATTAGTTTCAAAGTGAATACGGAAAAAGTTTGTATGTGCCTATCAGACTAAAAAGGAAAGATAACAATTTTAGGGAACCTTGGTTTACAACAGATATTGAGGCCCTGGTTAAGTAAAAAGGGAGAGGCATAGCAGGAACGGGCAGGTAGGATCAAATGAGGTGCTTATGAAAGAGAAGAAATACAAGAGAACACTTCGGAAAGCAATCTGGAGGGCTAAAAGGAGCCACAAGGTGAGGGCAATTCCGCAGGGATTCCACAGATACGTTAAGAGCAAAAGGATTGCAATGAACAAAATTGGTTCAGTGGAAGATCAGAATGATAACCCATGCATGGAGCCAAAAGAGACGGAGGAGATCGCAAATGGATTCTTTGCATCTTTATATACTCAGGAGGTGAAAACAGAGTCTATAGACCCTACACAGATGACAGAGGAAGTGTTAGCTGTCTTGAGGCAAATTAGGGTGGATAAACCCCCCAGGGCCTGACAAGGTGTTCCCTCAGACCCTGTGTGAGGCAAGAATGTAGATGGTAAGGGTATGGTCCAGTTGTAGGTCATGGGAGCGGCAGTTTAAATTGTTCGGCATGGATTAGATGGGCCAAAGGGCCTGTTTCTGTGCTGTACTTTTACTTTTCTATAACTCTAAACTTGGTGAGTTTCTGTGTGGAGATTATGCCGTAGAACACGATGCTTCTTGCTTTACTGCTGGGGGGTGGGGGGAGAGAGACAGAGAGAGTGAGTGTGAGAGAAAGTGTGACAGAGTGTGAGAGGGGTGTGTGTGAGAGTGAGGAGAGTATCTGAGGGAGGGACAGAGAGTGTGTGGGGAAGAGAACGAGTGTGGGGCCAGTGATTGTGAGAGAGAGGGAATGAGAGAGAGTGAGTGTAAGAGAGACAATGTGGAAGAGAGAGAGGGAGAGTGCACATGAGAACATGTGGACAAGTGAGAGGATCTGGAGCTCAGAAGGACGAGCTGTGAAGTCACACAGGAGGGTAACAGACAATTCGGCACCCATGAATCCCAGTCTCGGTGAGAGTTGAGATTGCCAGTGGAGTGAGACTGAAGGACATCAGTTGACAGGTGATGAGCGGAGCCAGAATCAGGTTTATTGTCACTGACATATGATGTGAAATTTATTGTCTTTCTGCAGCAGGACAGTGCAAAACGTAACATTAGTATAACCGTAAATCAACAGCACAAAAGACAAGAGACAAGTGAGGTTTATTGTCATTTAACTACATACATGTATATCATGTTTCTAATGTATATAGAAACAAGACGCTTCTTTGAACCAGGGTATAAAGCACATAGCACAACACATGATAACTTATGAAGGTAAGAGTAAAATATACAGACACATCACACATAAATATCAAACTAAACTGCATTAATATTAAATATTGTAAGGTACGGAACAGATTAACCAGTGACACTTTGAATACGATGCGGCCTGTGGGGTGGGGGGAACTGTTTCTCATCCTGACTGTTCCTGTTTTTTATACATCGTAGTCTCCTGCCTGATGGTAGAAAGTCAAAGAGGATGCTGGATGGATGGGTGGGATCCTTAATATTACTCAGGGCCCTGTGTATGCAACATTCCTGATAAATATCCCTGATGGATGGCAGGGAGACTCCCTATGATCCTCTCGGCTGTTCTCACAGTCCTTTGTAAGGATTTCAGGTGCGATGCTTGGCTGCTTCCATACCAGAACTCTCTCCATGGTAACATTTGCCTTGCTTGCCTCAGTCTTCTTGGGTAGTGGAGAGGCTGCTGTGTCTTCTTGCTCAGGGAGGTGATGTTGAGGGACCAGGTGAGGTCATCCGTGATGTGAACTCCCAGGAACCTGGTGCACTTAACCCTTTCTACAGAGGAGCCATGTGTTCGCAGAACGGGATGGTTTATCTGCACCTTATTGACGTCCGCAATGATTTCCTTTCTCCTCTGCACGTTCAGGCTTAGGATGTTCTTCTCACATCGGCTGCTACACTTCCCCTCTATACTCCATCTCATCATTGTTCTTGGTAAGGCCAACCACTATTGTGTGATCTGCAAATGTGCTGGATCCTGCAGTGGGCTGAGCACACAGCCTTGGGGAGCCCCAGTGCTCAGCATAATGGGACGAGAGACATTGCAGACTGTGGCCTTACTGTTAAGAAGTCCAGTATCCAGTTGCAGACGGAGGTGTTGAGACCCGGTGAGGACAGTTTCCCCACCAGTTTCTGGGGTTTGATGGTATTGAACACCAAACTGAAGTTTATAAACAGCAGTCTGGCGTATGAGACCCCATTTTCCAGTTGGGACAGGACAGCGCGGAGGGCAGAGGCTATTGCATCATAATAATAAATTAATAAGCAACAAATATGGAGGACATGAGTTCTTGAAAGTGAGTCCATAGATCATGGGAACACTTCACTGATGGGGCAAGTGAAGTTGAGTGAGGTTATCCACAAACAAGAGAAAATCTGCAGACGCTGAAAATCCGAGCAACACAGACAAAATGCTGGAGGAACTCAGCAGGCCAGGCAGCATCTATGGAAAAGAATACAGTCAATGTTTCAGGCTGAAAGCCTTTGACAGACTGGAGAAAAAAAACGGAGGAGTAGATTGAAAAGCTGGGGGGAGGCAAGAGAGAAACACAAGGTGATAGGTGAAACCTGAAAGGCGAGGAAGATTGGTGAAGAGCTGGGAAGTTGTTTGGTAAAGGACACAGAAGGCCATGGAAGAAAGAAAAGGGGGGAGGAGCACCAGAGGGAGGTGATGGGTGGGCAAAGAGATAAGGTGAGAGAGGGAACAGGGGATGGGAAATGGTGAAGGAGGGGGAGTGGGGGGCATTACCAGAAGTTTGAGAAATCGATGTTCATGCCATCAGGTTGAAGGCTACCCAAACTGAATATAAAGGGCTCCTCCAACCTAAGTGTGGCCTCATCATGACAGTGGAGGAGGCCGAGGATGGACAGATTGGAATAGGAATGGGAAGTGGAATTGAGGTTATCCACTCTGGTTCAAGAGCCTGATGGTTGAGGGGTAATAACTGTTCCTGATCCTAGCGGTGTGAGTCCTGGGGCTCCTATACCTTCTTCCTGATGGCAGAGTGAGAAGAGAGCATGACCTGGGTGGTGTGGTCCTTGTTGATGGCTGCTGCTTTCCTGTAACAGTGTTTCATCTAGATGTGCTCACTGGTGGGACGGGGTTAGAGCGTGCACAGTTCCAGTCTCAAGATTACAAAAAAGGGAAGTTGCAGAGGAGACTTCTTTGAATTTTATTCTAATTTCTCAAGACTCTGTAAAAGGTTACTTCTGCTTTTGAGCAATGCTGGATGGTTATAAACCTGATACAAGGGAATATGTGTCCATTTCTCTATGACATAGATGTTGACAACGTGATAATGGGGAGGTTGACGATGTCTGACACACCTTCTGTAATGCTGTCCCTGGTCACTGTGTCTTCCTCCGGCCCTCACACCCCTCCCCATCTCCATGACCCACTGGCCCCTACATCCTTTCTGTCTCTGTAACCCTCCTCCAGCCCCTAATACCCCTCTTGGTCTCTGTGACCTTGTCCAGCCCCTATGTAATCACGCACGCACGCAGACACATACTGTATACTGTATGTGCTTCGTCAGTGACACGTACTGTATACTGTATACGCTTTGTCAGTGACACGTACCGTATACTGTATACGCTCCGCCAGTGACACGTACCGTATACTGTATACGCTCCGTCAGTGACACAGACCGTATACTGTATACGCTCCGTCAGTGACACAGACCGTATACTGTATACGCTCCGTCAGTGACACATACTGTATACTGTATACGCTCCGTCAGTGACACAGACCGTATACTGTATAGGCTCCGTCAGTGACACAGACCGTATACTGTATATGTTCACTGTAATTGATTTACTTATTTATTTTTTCTTTCTTTTCTATCATGAACTGCTGCCACTAAGTTAATAAATCTCACATCACACGGTGGTGATATTAAACCTGATTCTTATCCTTCCAATTACTCAGCAACTTATTCCCAATGCAATCCCAGCCTCATCCATCCTTCGAATTTTCTTTATCCCTGTCTGTGACATCATAGTTGGCTTTGTTTGGGACAGTGAAGAAGGTTGTCTAAGGTGTTAATCAGATCTGCCTCACCCTGGGGAAAGTGGGTCAAGAAATTACAATTGCCATGCCTTCGACTACAAAGAAGACACAACAATGGCTATATTTCATTTGGAGTTTGCGGAAAATTGTTATGTCACTAAAAACATTGGCAAATGTTTATAGGTGTACCCTGTACTACTGTCCGGTATGGAGGGACTCTGCACAGGATCCAAAAGAGCTGCAGAGTGTCGCAAACTCCATCACGGGCACTGGCCTCCCGAGCATCCAGGACATCTTCATAATGGACTCGAACATCTTCCCAACCATTGAAGTCAGGCTAACTGGCCTATAATTTCCTTTCTTCTGCCTTCCCCCCTTCTTGAAGAGTGGAGTGACATGTGCAATTTTCCAGTCCTCCAGAACCATTCCAGAATCCAGTGATTATTCAAAGATAATTACTAATGCCTCGACAATCTCTTCAGCTACTTCTTTCAGAACCCTAGATTTGATTTATCTGATCCAGGTGACTTATCTACCTTCAGACCTTTCAGCTTTCCAAGCACCTTCTCCTTTATAATAGTAACTACTCTCCCTTCCAACCCCTGACATTCGTGAATTTCTGGAATACTGCTAATATCTTCCATGATGAAGGCCAACATAAAATACTTATTTCTTAGTAACCCATTACTACCTCTCAAGCAACATCTTCCAGTGATCCAACAACCACTCTTGCCTCTCTTTTTCTCTTTATACGTACATCTGAAAAAGCAAATGGAATCTTCTTTTATATTTTTGCCTATTTTACATTTATGTTTTACATAGAAACATAGAAGGTGCAGGAGTAGGCCATTCAGCCCTTCGAGCCTGCACCACCATTTATTATGATCATGGCTGATCACCCAACTCAGAACCCTGCACCAGCCTTCCCTTCATACCCCCTGATCCCTTTAGCCACAAGGGCCATATCTAACTCCCTCTTAAATATAGCCAATGAACTGGCCTCAACTGTTTCCTGTGGCAGAGAATTCCACAGATTCACCACTCTCTGTGTGAAGAAGTTTGTCCTAATCTCAGTCCTAAAAGGCTTCCCCTTTATCCTCAAACTGTGACCCCTCGTTCTGGACTTCCCCAACATCGGGAACAATCTTCCTGCATCTAGCCTGTCCAATCCCTTTAGGATTTTATACGTTTCAATCAGATCCCCCCTCAATCTTCTAAATTCCAACGAGTACAAGCCCAGTTCATCCAGTCTTTCTTCATATGAAAGTCCTGCCATCCCAGGAATCAATCTGGTGAACCTTCTTTGTACTCCCTCTATGGCAAGGATGTCTTTCCTCAGATTAGGGGACCAAAACTGCACACAATACTCCAGGTGTGGTCTCACCAAGGCCTTGTACAACTGCAGTAGTACCTCCCTGCTCCTGTACTCGAATCCTCTCGCTATAAATGCCAGCATACCATTTGCCTTTTTCACCGCCTGCTGTACCTGCATGCCCACTTTCAATGACTGGTGTATAATGACACCCAGGTCTTGTTGCACCTCCCTTTTTCCTAATCGGCCACCATTCAGATAATAATCTGTTTTCCTATTTTTGCCACCAAAGTGGATAACTTCACATTTATCCACATGAAATTGCATCTGCCATGAATTTGCCCACTCACCCAACCTATCCAAGTCACCCTGCATCCTCTTAGCATCCTCCTCACAGCTAACACTGCTGCCCAGCTTCGTGTCATCCGCAAACTTGGAGATGCTGCATTTAATTCCTTCATCCAAGTCATTAATATATATTGTAAACAACTGGGGTCCCAGGACTGAGCCTTGCGGTACCCCACTAGTCACTGCCTGCCATTCTGAAAAGGTCCCATTTATTCCCACTCTTTGCTTCCTGTCTGCTAACCAATTCTCTATCCACATCAATACCTTACCCCCAATACCGTGTGCTTTAAGTTTGCACACTAATCTCCTGTGTGGGACCTTGTCAAAAGCCTTTTGAAAATCCAAATATACCACATCCACTGGTTCTCCCCTATCCACTCTACTAGTTACATCCTCAAAAAATTCTATGAAATTCGTCAGACATGATTTTCCTTTCACAAATCCATGCTGACTTTGTCCGATGATTTCACCGCTTTCCATATGTGCTGTTATCACATCTTTGATAACTGACTCCAGCAGTTTCCCCACCACCGACGTTAGGCTAACCGGTCTATAATTCCCTGGTTTCTCTCTCCCTCCTTTTTTAAAAAGTGGGGTTACATTAGCCACCCTCCAATCCTCAGGAACTAGTCCAGAATCTAACGAGTTTTGAAAAATTATCACTAATGCATCCACTATTTCTTGGGCTACTTCCTTAAGCACTCTGGGATGCAGACCATCTGGCCCTAGGGATTTATCTGTCTTTAATCCCTTCAATTTACCTAACACCACTTCCCTACTAACATGTATTTCACTCAGTTCCTCCATCTCACTGAACCCTCTGTCTCCTACTATTTCCAGAAGATTATTTATGTCCTCCTTAGTGAAGACAGAACCAAAATAATTATTCAATTGGTCGGCCATGTCCTTGCTACCCATAATCAATTCACCTGTTTCTGTCTGTAGGGGACCTACATTTGTCTTTACCAGTCTTTTCCTTTTTACATATCTGTAAAAGCTTTTACAGTCAGTTTTTATGTTCCCTGCCAGTTTTCTCTCATAACCTTTTTTCCCCTTCCTAATTAAGTTTTGTCGTTTCTTTCCTAATAGCTTTTTTGGTTGCCTTCTTATGGTTTTTAAAAGCTTCCCAATCTTCTAACTTCCCACTAATAGTTGCTATATTATATGGCTTCTCTTTTACTTTGATGCTGTCTTTGACTTCCCTTGTCAACATGGTCAACTCATTCTCCATTTAGAATACTTCTTCATCTTTGGGAAGTATCAATACTGCACCTTCTGAATTTCCCCCAGAAACTCCAGCCATTGCTGTTCTACCCTCATCCCTGATAGTATCCCCTTCCAATCAACATTGGCCAGCTCACCTTTCATGCCTCTTTAATTCTCTTCACATCTCTATCAATTACTCTCACTGCAGCCTGCAGCATGTAATTGCCCTTTCAGCAATCTACTTTTAAATCAACTTCATAATCTCTTGACTTCCTGATCTACTCGGTGGACCAAGTAGGAACACCTTTAAGCGGCGAAGGTTCATCACCATGGCATCACCTGAGGCAGGACAGGAGGGTTGGGGATGGAGGGTGGGAAGGGGAACTCCAAGCCAGGTGAAATACCTGCTATACCCACCATCTTGTTACCAAGTGTGCAGTTGTTGAACAAAATTGAAGACCTGAGGGCTAGATTGCTGTACTGAAGAGAAATGAGGGATTGTTGTGCTCTGTGGTTGAACAGAACATGGCTTACTCCTAGCATACCAGACACAGCAACTTACCAAATGGACTAGGCTGCTAATTTGGAAAAGCAGGAGTTGAGTGCTTCATGATAAACTCTCGGTGCTGCTCCAATTTGGCAATTTTGTTGAACTTACATTTCCCTGAACTTGAACACCTAACAATCATATGCCATCCATTCCATTTACCGAGGGGTTCTCATCCAGAATACTGACCGCAGTTTACATACCATCAGCAGCTGACTATATCAAGCATTTGAGATACTGCATGATGCTGACTGCAAACAAGAAACAATCTATCGCAACGTATTTCAAACCATAGTGGGGTCTCCAACCAGGCTTGTTTGAAGGAAACCCTCCGCAATTACCATCAGCATATAGTCTGTAGCATCAGAGATCCTAACACAGTAGACCACTGCTGTATTACAATATGGAATGCCTACCATTCCATACCTAGACCGCATTTCAGTAAATCTGATCTCTTGGCTGTCCTTCCCCTACCTGCATACAGATAGAGGCTAAAGAACAAAGCCCACAGATTTAGACAACAAGGAAGTGGTTGTGGGAGGTACAAGAGGGGCTACAGGATTGATTCAAGTGAGTGGACTGGGTCGTGCTCAAGGATTCACCTGTGGATGTGAACGAATATATCATGGTTGTCACAGACTTTATAAAACAGTTGTAGATGAGCGTATCCCCACAAAGTCATTCAGAGTCTTCCCCAACAAGAAGCCCTGGATAAACCACAGATCCGCCATCTGCTGAGGGCCTGATCAGACGTATTCAAGTCTGGTGACCAAGAACATTACAAGAGGTCCAGGTATGATCTCTGCAAAGCCATCTCACGGGGAAGTGACAGTTCCGGACTAACCTTGAGCAACGAAAGGTGCTCGACAGTTGTGGTAGGGCTTGAATACCATCACCTCTCGGCAGTGTGGAGGATCAGAGGGATCTTGGGGTCCAACTCCATAGGACACTCCAAGCTGCTACGCAGGTTAACTCTGTGGTTAAGAAGGCATACGGTGTATTGGCCTTCATCAATCGTGGGATTGAGTTTAAGAGCCAAGAGGTAATGTTGCAGCTATTTAGGACCCTTGTCAGACCCCATTTGGAGTACTGTGCTCAGTTCTGGTCGCCTCACTACAGGAAGGACGTAGAAACCAGAGAAAGAGTTCAGAGGAGGTTTACAAGGATGTTGCCTGAATTTGGGAGCATACCTTATGAGAATAGGTTGAATTAACTCGACCTTTATTCCTTGGAGCGATGGAGGATGAGAGATGACTTGGTAGAGGTGTACAAGATAATGAGAGGCATTGATCTTGTGGATAGTCAGAGGCTTTTCCCCAGGGCTGAAATGGCTAGCACGAGGGGGCATAGTTTTAAGGTGCTTGGAAGTTGGTACAGAGGAGATGTCAGGGGTAGGATTTTTATGCAGAGTGCTGAGTGCATGGAATGGGCTGCCGGCGGCAGTGGTGGAGGTGGAAACAATAGGGTCTTTTCAGAGACTCCGGGATGGCCATGTGGTGGTGGCATCCGTTAGTCTCGGGAGACCATGGATCTGCTCCTGGAAAGTCTTGTTTCAGTCTGTGTTAGAGCAGCGTCTGTTGTGGCTGTAGAGGCCCACACGGGAGTGACAGTCTCGGCTGCAGGAACTGCACTTGAAGGCGCTGCCCTCCAGTGTTGTCTTGGTGCTGTTTTCCCAACGAATGCGCTTTTCTTCAGCTTCTCTTCTCCTCTTTTTAGACCTCTGCGTAGTTCCAGCCTCCAGTGAGAGTGATCGTTTGAGATGTCCTCCCACCTCTCGACGTTCACTTTCAGTGACTTCATGTCTCTCTTGCAAACGTCTTTCAAACGAAGATGGGGCCACTCTTGTGCTCTCTTGCCGGAGGCCCAGTTCCCCGTACAGCAGGTCTTTCGGGATCTTCCCATCTGACGTGCAGTGTACGTGGCCCAGCCAGCGGAGACGGCGTTGTTGGAGCAGGGTGAAGAGGCTGGGTATCTGGGCACGGGCCAGGACCTCATTGTCGGTGACTCGGTCAGTCCACGCAATGTCCAGGATGCGTCTCAGGCTACGAAGGTGGAAAGCGTTGAGACGCTGCTCTTGTCTGTAGTAGAGGCTCCAGGTCTCACTGCCGTAGGGCAGTGTGCTGAGGACGCAGGCCCTGTAGACTGCAACTTTGGTGTGCGTCGTCAGCTTTCTGTTCTCCCAGACTCTCTTTGTCAGCCTGGCAAATGTTGAGGCTGCTCGTCCGATCCGTCTGTTGATCTCGGGGTCTAGAGAGAGGCTGTTTGTCATGGTGGAGCCAAGGTATGTAAACTTGTGAACTACCTCCAGCTCGTAGTTGTTGATGGTGATGACAGGGGGGTGCTCAACGCCTTGGCCCAACACGTTGGTTTTCTTCAGGCTGATGGTCAAGCTGAGGTCCTGGCAGGCTCTTGAGAAGCTGTCCATGAGGCCTTGCAGTTGCTCTTCAGAGTGTTTTGCCATGCCGCGTCATCTGCAAACAACATGTCCCTGATGAGTACTTCACGAACCTTGGTTTTTGCCCTCAGCCGGGACAGACTGAACAGCTACGTGGAGCTTAGAAAAATAGAGGGCTATGGGTAAAGCCTAGGTAGTTCTAAGGTAGGGACATGTTCGGCACAGATTTTTGGGCTGAAGGGCCTGTATTGTGCTGTTGATTTTCTATGTTTCTCTGTTTTTACCTCTTACAAAGTTAAATCAGGTGACATAGCCAGTGACAGATGCCTTCTATGCTAGCTTTGTTTGTCGTGGAGGAACCATCATGAACTCCCACACCCCCGATGACCCTGTGATTTCAGTCTCTGAGGCCAACACGCGAGCAGCATTCGGGAGGTGAACCCACGAAAAGCATCGAGCCTACCTCAAATGGACCGGGGCCTAACGACGTGTTGACCTGTCTCAATGACTATCGCCTGGAAGCACCCGCATCCACAGTGATGGAGGGTTGTGAGAGGCTGGTGATGAAACATTTGTCATTGATCTGAATGATCATGTGGTGAACTGGATCTGCACATTTGCAACTGACACCAAGACTGGGCACATAGTGGGCAGCGAGGAAGGGTGGCATGGCTTGCAGTGCATCTGGACCAGCTGTAAAAATGGGCTGGAAAGTGGCAGATGGAGTTTAATGCAGACAAGTGTGAGGTATTGCAATTTGGTAGGACAAACCAGGGTAGGTCTTACACAGAGAATGGTAGGGCAGTAAGGAGTGCCATAGAAAAAGGGATCTGGGAATACAGGTCCATAATTTGTTGAAAGTGGTGTCACAGGTAGATGTGTGTGTTCGTCCATCGTTGACATTGATGAGGACCTCGACACCATTATGATGGTGTCGAGACTAGCGTGTGAGGGAGAGTTATGCAGCGTCAGCCTCACTCTCTCTTCCCAATTCCCATCTGAATCCAGTGGCAAGACAGGGTCGAGATGGTTGGAGATGGGACTAGGTGCGGTGAATGACCAGGACGTCTTCTGTGTCTTGTCCTGCTCTACACGTTCCACGACGCTTGCAGAGACCGCCTTATTGGCCGTTGGACCTTCCATTGGTCTCGTCCACTCAATCTGCCAGAGTCTGTCTTCACGCGCTGGGATAGACAACTCCCTATCTCACCGAGGGTTTGAGACCCATCGGCTACCCTCACCTGGTTTAGCCGGCTTGTTGAAACCGTTGCCTAGGGTGTGACTGCTGTCGCAGGCAAACAGCTACAGGTAGATACGGTCATAAAGAAAGCGTTTAGCGCATTGGCCTTCATATATCAGTATTGAATACAGGAGATGAGATGCTATATTGAAATTGTATAAAACATTGGTGAGGCCTAATTTGGAGTACTGTGTGCAGTTTGGTCATCTACCTACAGGCAAAATGTAAATAAGGTTGAAAGAGTACAGAGAAAATTTACAAGTATGTTGCCGGGACTGGAGGACCTGAATTATAAGGAAAGTTTGAAAGCCCTGCTGAAGGGTCTCAGCCCGAAACCTCGACTGTACTCTATTCCGTCGATGCTGCCTGGCCTGCTGAGTTCATCCAGCATTTTGTGTGTGTTGCTTGAACATCATGCCAAGTAGACCAAGCAGTTAATTATTGACCAGGAGGAGGAAACCAGAGGTCCATGAGCCAGTCCTCATTGATGATCAGGGGTGGAGCGGGTGAAAGTCCTCGGTGATATTATTTCAGAGGAGCTGTCCTGGGCCCAGCACACAAGTGAAGAAAGCACGGCAGCACCTCTACTTCCCTAGGAGTTTTCAAAGAGTTGGCATGACATCTAAAATTTTGACAAACTTCAATAGATATGTAGTAGAGAGCATCATGGTAACGTGTGCATACACGTACATACTGTACACTGTAACAGTGGATGAGACAGGTACGTTAACATCATTTAAAATACATTCAGACAGGTCCATGGACAGGAAAGGTTTAGAGGGCTATGGACCAAACACAGGCAGACAGGACGGACAGGCTTAGATGGGATGTGGGCCAATGAAGCTGGGAAATGGTGCAACATGGATGAGATGGGCTGTGACTATCCCATTTGTAATCTTCTGCAACTGAAGATTTACTTTTGTCCTTAATTCTCAGACCTGAAGCTTTGACTGCTTGCCTCCCTCCTTCCCTCCCTCTTCCCTCCCTCGCTCTCTCTCATCTTCCCTTCTCTTCTCTCTTTTCTCCGACTCCCTCTCACCCTCTCTTTTCTTTTCCCCTTTCTTTCTTTCCCCTCCTCTCCCTCTCTCTCCACACATACGCTGCTCAACATGCTGAGAGCTTCCACCATTCTCTATGTTACTACATCTGATGGTTTTGACTGATGATAGGGCCAGTCTGCTTTAACACTGTCCTGTGCGGTAGGACATACTATTTATCTACACACTCTCACAGCCCTGCCAGAGGGAGTAAGGGAGCTATGAAATGCACAGCCTTTCACTGGCTGTGGTTGGTGCAGGGAACTGCTTGAACTAGTTCAAACCACTATCACCTCCCACTGCAGTCGAGGGTGTGGAAATACAGACAGGGGTGTTTCACAGTGACAGGGGAAAGACTGAGGTGACAACAGTGTTCTCAAAGACTGGCCTTTCTCTGACCTGAAGGTGAGTGGAGAGCCCGCCCTCCAAACCTCCTGAGAATATAGAGGTAAGTCACCCCTTCAAACCATCACAGTCTATGTGTGGAAGTTGTTAGTGGGGGGTAGGGGGGGAGGCAGGGAGAGACTCCGAGGGTTCAGATCTTGCAACAGTGAAGGAATGGTCTGAGAGAGAACAGTGGAGGGGGAGCCTGTGGGTATTGGTGTTCACCTGCCCTTACTCCTCATCTTTCTCGTTGGCAAGAGTTGGAGGTTTCAGGAGGGGCTGTCTGAGTAGCTTGGGTGTGTACGTGCTGTGCGTTTGATAGATGGTGCACACTGCTGCCACTGTGTGCGGTGGTGTGGGGGGCTGACTGGACAGGCTGCTCTGTCCTGGCTGGTGTCGAGCTCCTTTACAGTTGTAAGAGCTGCCACATGCAGTGAAGTGGGAAGTGTTTGATCGGCCCCTGACCTGTAGACGGAGTGTGGGGGAAAGACCTCGTGACTCATTCTCCATGAGATCTGCAGCCTGTTACTTGCCCCTGGAGCCATAGTGTTTATGTGACCCACTCAGTTGAGTTCCTGATCAGTGGGCACCCCCATGGATGTGGAGGGTGGGGAGACTGGGTAACAGGAATACCACTGAACGGGGGGGGGGGCACGTGATGTTCACTGTCGAGGGTATTTATCCACAACAAAGTCTCCAGCTGTAACAGGGAGAATAAACCCAGGCAGGATGAGTTGCAGCTGAAACTAACGGTGAGTTCAGTCCGTGAGGCGAAGTCAGGATTCAAGATTATTTCCTGTACACAAGTGTAAAGGAGAACAGAATTATTCTTACTCCAGATCTGATGCAGAATGAGAAAAAAACAAAGTAAGATATACAACACAATAATAATTAAAACACAATAAATATACATACATAAAATAACTTATATATAGTGCCTATAAAAAGTATTCAACTCCCTTGGAAGTTTTCATGTTTTATTGTTTTACAACATTGAATCACAGTGGATTTAATTTGGCTTTTTTTGACCGATCAACAGAAAAAGACTCTTCTGTGTCAAAGTGAAAACAGATCTCATCAAAGTGATCTAAATTAATTACAAATATAAAACACAAAATAATTGATTGCAAAAGTCAGAATTTACTAGATGCAGTTTGAACGGGGCACGACTGCACAAGCGCATAGAGGTCGGCCAGTGAGAACAGTGGGAAGAGTTTAAAGCCAGCAGAGTTGAGAAGGTGACAGTTATTTCTTCAGAGGTTTGAACGAGGCACGACTATAGAAACATAGAAACATAGAAAATAGGTGCAGGAGTAGGTCATTTGGCCCTTCGAGCCTGCACCGCCATTCAGTATGATCATGGCTGATCATCCAACTCAGAACCTTGTACTTGCCTTCCCTCCATACCCCCGATCCCTTTAGCCACAAGGACTATATCTAACTCCCTCTTAAATATAGCCAATGAACTGGCCTCAACTGTTTCCTGTGGCAGAGAATTCCACAGATTCACCACTCTCTGTGTGAAGTTTTTCCTAATCTCGGTCCTAAAAGGCTCCCCCTTTATCCTCAAACTGTGACCCCTCGTTCTGGACTTCCCCAACATCGGGAACAACCTTGTGCATCTAGCCTGTCCAATCCCTTTAGGATTTTATACTTTTCAATCAGATCCCCCCTCAATCTTCTAAATTCCAACGAGTATAAGCCTAGTTCATCCAGTCTTTCATCATATGAAAGTCCTACCATCCCAAGAATCAATCTGGTGAACCTTCTTTGTACTCCCTCTATGGCAAGGATGTCTTTCCTCAGATTAGGGGACCAAAACTGCACACAATACTCCAGGTGTGGTCTCACCAAGGCCTTGTACAACTGCAGTAGTACCTCCCTGCTCCTGTACTCGAATCCTCTCGCTATAAATGCCAGCATACCATTCGCCTTTTTCACCGCCTGCTGTACCTGCATGCCCACTTTCAATGACTGGTGTATAATGACACCCAGGTCTCGTTGCACCTCCCCTTCTCCTAATCAGCCACCATTCGGATAATCTGTTTTCCTGTTTTTGCCACCAAAGTGGATAACTTCACATTTATCCACATGAAATTGCATCTGCCATGAATTTGCCCACTCACCTAACCTATCCAAGTCACCCTGCATCCTCTTAGCATCCTCCTCACAGCTAACACCGCCGCCCAGCTTCGTGTCATCCGCAAACTTGGAGATGCTGCATTTAATTCCCTCATCCAAGTCATTAATATATATTGTAAACAACTGGGGTCCCAGCAGTGAGCCTTGCGGTACCCCACTAGTCACTGCCTGCCATTCTGAAAAGGTCCCGTTTATTCCCACTCTTTGCTTCCTGTCTGCCAACCAATTCTCTATCCACATCAATACCTTACCCCCAATACCGTGTGCTTTAAGTTTGCACACTAATCTCCTGTGTGGGACCTTGTCAAAAGCCTTTTGAAAATCCAAATATACCACATCCACTGGTTCTCCCCTATCCACTCTACTAGTTACATCCTCAAAAAATTCTATGAGATTCGTCAGACACAGATTTTCATGTCTATGTCATGACTATGCAAGCGCGAGGAGGTCAGCCAGTGAGAACAGCGGGAAGAGTTTAAAAAGAAAATGGATTTACAGAGCGAGCATCAGAGTAGTGGGAGACAGAGTAGGAAGGCTTTGACTCAATGAGGCTTCTGCGATAAAGGGTTGAGACAAGTTAGGTTATCTGTTTAAAATAAAGACAGAGAACATGTGTGTGAGGCCATTTTTCTGTGCTCGGTGTCAGATGTGGGAGATCCTAGAGACTCCCAGCCTCCCAGACGACCGCATCTGCACCAGGTACGTCGAGCTACAGCTCCTTAGAGACCACGTTAGGGAACTGGAGCTGCAGCTCGATCACCTTCATCTCGTCAGGGAGAGTGAGGAGGTGATAGAGAGGCGCTATAGGCAGGTAGTCACCCGGAGACCACAGGAGACGGAGAAGGTGGGTAACAGTCAGGAGAGGGAAGGGCAAGAAGCAAGTACTAGAGAGCACCCCTGTGGCTGTCCCCCTTGACAATAAGTATTCCTGTTTGAGTACTGTTGGGGGGGGGGGGAGACGGCTTATCTGGGGGAAGCAACAGTGGCCACACCTCTGGCAGAGAGTCAGGCCCTGTGGCTCAGAAGGGTCGGGAAAGGAAGAGGATGGCGGCAGTGACAGGGGACTCTATAGTTAGGGGGTCAGACAGGCGATTCTGTGGACGCAGGAAAGAAACATGGATGGTAGTTTACCTCCCAGGTGCCAGGGATGTTTCTGATCACGTCCATGATATCTTGAAGTGGGAAGAACAGCCAGAGGTCGTGGTACATATTGGTACCAACGACATAGGTTAGAAAAGGGAGGAGGTCCTGAAAACAGACTACAGGGAGTTAGGAAAGAAGTTGAGAAGCAGGACCTCAAAGGTAATAATCTCGGGATTATTGCCTGTGCCACATGACAGTGAGTATAGGAATAGAATAAGGTGGAGGATAAATGCGTGGCTGAGGGGCAGAGATTCAGATTTCTGGATCATTGGGAGCTCTTCTGGGGCAGGTGTGACCTGTACAAAAAGGACGGGTTGCACTTGAATCGAGGGGGACCAATATGCTGGCGGAGAGGTTTGCTAAGGCTATTGGGGAGAGTTTAAATTAGAATTGCTGGGGGGCGGGGACCAAACTGAAGTGACGGAGGAAAGGGAGGTTGGCTCACAAATAGAGACAGCTTGGAGACAGCGCGAATGGGAGGATAGGCAGGTGATAGAGAAGGGACGCACTCAGACTGATAGTTTGAGATGTGTCTATTTTAATGCAAGGAGTATCAGGAATACAGCAGATGAGCTTAGAGCGTGGATCAGCACTTGGAGCTATGATGTTGTGGCCATTACAGAGACTTGGATGGCTCAGGGACAGGAATGATTACTTAGAGTGCCAGGCTTCAGGTGTTTTAGAAAGGACAGGGAGGGAGGCAAAAGAGGTGGAGTGTGGCACTGTTGATCAGAGATGGTATCACGGCTGCAGAAAAGGAGGAATTCATGGAGAGGATGTCTACGGGGTCTCTGTGGGTGGAAGTTAGGAATAGGAAGGGGTCAATAACTCTACTGGGTGTTTTTTATAGACCAGCCAATAGTAACAGGGATATCGAGGAGCAGATAGGGAGTCAGATTCTGGAAAGGAGTAATAATAACAGGATTGTCGTGGTGGGAGCTACCGTATGTAACGTTGCTCAAACAACTCTGAACTGGACTCATTTTCAAGGACTCTATAACTCATGCTTTTATTTATTTATTTATCTATCTATCTATCTATTTATTTATTTATTTATTTATTTATTTATTTGCACCGTTTGTCTTCTATGCGTCTCTCTTTGTGTGCATTTTGATTATATTGCATTTTTTCTGTTCTTCTGTGAATGCCTGCCTATTTCCTTTACCATAGCATTGGAGAGGGATAGGAGCAGACAAGTTAGGGAAACGTTTAATTGGAGTAAGGGGAACTATGAGGCTATCAGGCAGGAACTTGGAAGCATAAATTGGAAACAGATGTTCTCAGGGAAACAGATGTTCTGAGGGAAATGTGGCAAATGTTCAGGGGTTATTTACCTGGGGTTCTGAGTAGGTACGTTCCAATGAGACAGGGAAAGGATGGTTGGGTACAGGAACCATGGTGTACAAAGGCTGTTGTAAATCTAGTCAAGAAGAAAAGAAGAGCATACGAAACATTCAATAAACTAGGCAATGATATTAATCTAGAAGATTATAAGGCGAGCAGGAAGGAGTTTAAGAATGAAATTAGGAGAGCCAGAACGGCCATGAGGAGGCCTTGGCAGAGAGGATTAAGGAAAATCCCGAGGCATTCTACAAGTACGTGAAGAGCAAGAGGATAAGATGTGAGAGAATAGGACCAATCAAGTGTGACAATGGAAAAGTATGTATGGAACCGGAGGAAATAGTGGAGGTACTTAATGAATACTTTGCTTCAGTATTCACTACGGAAAAGGATCTTGGTGATTGTAGGGATGACTTACAGCAGATTGAGAAGCTTGTGCATGTGGGTATTAAGGAAGAGGATGTGCTGGAGCTTTTGGAAAGCATCAAGTTGGTTAAGTCACCAGGACCGTACAGGATGTACCCCAGGCTACGGTGGGAAGCGAGGGAGGAGATTGCTGAGCCTCTGGCGATGATCTTTGTTTCATCAATGAGGATGGGAGAGGTTCCAGAGGATTGGAGGGTTGCGGATGTTGTTCCCTTGTTCAAGAAAGGGAGTAGGGATAGCCCAGGATATTATAGGCCAGTGAGTCTTACTTCAGTGGTTGGTAAGTTGATGGAGAAGATCCTGAGAGGCAGGGTTTATGAACATTTGGAGAGGCATAATATGATTATTCAGCATGGCTTTGTCAAAGGCAGGTCGTGCCTTAGGAGCCTGATTGCATTTTTTGAGGATGTGACTAAGCACATTGATGAAGGTAGAGCCGTAGATGTAGTGTATGTGGATTTTAGCAAGGCATTTGATAAAGTACCCCATGCAAGGCTTATTGATAAAGTAAGGAGGCATCGGATACAAGGGGGCATTGCTTTGTGGATCCAGAATTGGTTTGCCCACAGAAGGCAGAGGGGTTGTAGACGGATCAAATTCTGCATGGAAGCCGGTGACCAGTGGTGTGCCTCAGGGATCTGTTCTGGGACCCCTACTCTTTGTAATTTTTATAAATAACCTGGATGAGGAAGTGGAGGGATGGGTTAGTAAACTTGCTGATAACACAAAGGTTGGGGGTGTTGTGGGGGGCTGTCAGAGGTTACTACAGGACTTTGGTAGGATGCAAAATGGGGCTGAGAAGTGGCAGATGGAGTTCAACCCAGATAAGTGTGAGGTGGTTCATTTTGGTAGGTCAAAGATGATTGCAGAATATACTATTAATGGTAAGACTCTTGGCAGTGTGGAGGATCAGAGGGATCTTGATGCCCAAGTCCATAGGACACTCAAAGCTGCTACCCAGGTTGACTCTATAGTTAAGATGGCATACGGTGCATTGGCCTTCATCAATCGTGGGATTGAGTTTAAGATCGGAGAGGTAATGTTGCAGCTATATTGGACCCTGGTCAGACCCCACATGGAGCACTGTGCTCTGTTCTGGTCACCTCACTACAGGAAGGATGTGGAAACCATAGAAAGGATGCAGAGGAGATTTACAAGGATGTTCCCTGGATTGGGGAGCACGCCTTATGAGAATAGGTTGAATGAACTCGGCCTTTTCTCCTTGGACTGATGGAGGATGAGAGGTGACCTGATAGAGGTGTATAAGATGATGAGAGGCATTGATCGTGTGGATAGTCAGAGGCTTTTCCCCAGGGCTGAAATGGTTAGCACGAGAGGGCATAGTTTTAAGGTGCTTGGAAGCAGGTACAGAGGAGATGTCAGGGGTAAGTTTTTACGCAGAGTGGTGAGTGCGTGGAATGGGCTGCCGGTGGCGATGGTGGAGGTAGAAACGATTGGATCTTTTAAGAGACTCCTGGATGGCTACATGAGCTTAGAAGAATAGAGGGCTAGGGTAAAGCCTAGGTAGTTCTAAGGCAGGGAAATGTTCGGCACAGCTTTGTGGACAGAAGAGCCTGTATTGTGATGTAGGTTTTCTATGTTTTCTCTGAGGAAAAACTTTTTCACACAGAGGGTTGTGGTTCTGTTGAATGCTCTGCCTCAGAAGGCAGTGGAGGCCAATTCTCTGGATTCTTTCAAGACAGAGTTAGATAGAGCTCTTAAAGATAGTGGAGTGAAGGGATATGGGGAGAAGGCAGGAACTGGATACTGATTGTGGATGATCAGCCATGATCACAGTGAATGGCGGTTCTGGCTCAAAGGGCTGAATGGCCTACTCCTGCGCCTATTGTCTATTGTCTATGTTTCTCTGCTCCTTTGGCAGCAATTACAGCCATGAGCCAGTGTGCATGGGTCAATTCAGCTTTGCACATCAGGACACTACAATTTCTCCCCATTCTTCTTTACAAAACTGCCCAAGCTCTGTCAGATTGCAGGGGGATTGTGAGTGAACAGCCCTTTTCAAGACCAGTCAGAAATTCTCATTTGGATTGAACTCTGCACTCTGACTTGGACAGTAATTTTCTTTTGCATATTTCATCAGATTTTTGTCCAGGATTTCCCTGTATTTCCCATGGGATCTGCAGCCTGTAACCTGTCCCTGTAGCCACAGTGTGCACGAACCGGTGAGCTCGTGGTCAGTGGTGACCATCATGGATGTGAAGGGGTGGTTAGTGGTGGTGCGGGATGTGGTGGGCTGGGTCAGTGGGGGTGTGGGATGTGGAGGGGTGGGTTAGTTGTGTTGTGGGATGTGGAGGGGTGGGTTAGTGGTGATGTGGGATGTGGAGGGGTGGGTTAGTGGGGGTGTGGGATGTGGAGGGGTGGGTTAGTGGTGGTGTGGAATGTGGAGGGTGGGTTAGTGGGGGTGTGGGATGTGGAGGGGTGGGTTAGTGGTGGTGTGGGATGTGGAGGGGTGGGTTAGTGGTGGTGTGGGATGTGGAGGGGTGGGTTAGTGGTGGTGTGGGATGTAGAGGGGGAGTTAGTGGTGGTGTGGGATGTTGGGGGGTGGGTTAGTGGTGGTGTGGGATGTGGAGGGGGGGTTAGTGGTGGTGTGGGATGTGGAGGGGTGGGTTAGTGGTGTTGAGGGATGTAGAGGAGTGGGTTAGTGGTGGTGTGGGATGTGGAGGGGTGGGTCAGTGGTGTTGTGGGATGTGGAGGGATGGGTTAGTGGTGGTGTGGGTTGTGGAGGGGTGGGTTAGTGGTGGTGTGGGATGTGGAGGGGTGGGTTAGTGGTGTTGAGGGATGTAGAGGAGTGGGTTAGTGGTGGTGTGGGATGTGGAGGGGTGGGTCAGTGGTGTTGTGGGATGTGGAGGGATGGGTTAGTGGTGGTGTGGGTTGTGGGGGGGTGGGTTAGTGCTGGTGTGGGATGTGGAGGGGTGGGTTAGTGGTGGTGTGGGTTGTGGAGGGTGGGTCAGTGGTGTTGTGGGATGTGGAGGGGTGGGTTAGTGGTGTTGAGGGATGTGGAGGGGTGGGTTAGTGGTGTTGAGGGATGTGGAGGGGTGGGTTAGTGGTGGTGTGGGATGTGGAGGGGTGGGTTAGTGGGGGTGTGGGATGTAGAGGAGTGGGTTAGTGGTGGTGTGGGATGTGGAGGGGTGGGTTAGTGGTGTTGAGGGATGTGGAGGGGTGGGTCAGTGGGGGTGTGGGATGTGGAGGAGTGGGTTAGTGGGGGTGTGGGATGTGGAGGGGTGAGTTAGTGGTGATGTGGGATGTTGGGGGGTGGGTCAGTGGGGGTGTGGGATGTGGAGGGGTGGGTTAGTGGTGGTGTGGGATGTAGAGGGGTGGGTCAGTGGTGTTGTGGGATGTGGAGGGGGGGTTAGTGGTGGTGTGGGATGTGGAGGGGGGGTTAGTGGTGGTGTGGGATGTGGAGGGGTGGGTTACTGGTGGTGTGGGATGTGGAGGGGTAGGTTAGTGGTGGTGTGGGATGTGGGGGGGTGGGTTACTGGTGGTGTGGGATGTGGAGGGGTGGGTTAGTGGGGGTGTGGGATGTGGGGGGGGGTTAGTGGTGGTGTGGGATGTGGAGGGGTGGGTTAGTGGTGGTGTGGGATGTGATGGGTGGGTCAGTGGTGGTGTGAGATGTGGAGGGATGGGTTAGTGGTGGTGTGGGATGTGGAGGGGTGGGTTAGTGATGGTGTGGGATGTGGAGGGGTGGGTTGGTGGTGGTGTGGGATGTGGAGGGGTGGGTTAGTGGTGTTGAGGGATGTGGAGGGGTGGGTTAGTGGGGGTGTGGGATGTAGAGGAGTGGGTTAGTGGTGGTGTGGGATGTGGAGGGGTGGGTCAGTGGTGTTGTGGGATGTGGAGGGGTGGGTTAGTGGTGGTGTGGGATGTGGAGGGGTGGGTTAGTGGTGATGTGGGATATGGAGGGGTGGGTCAGTGGTGTTGTGGGATGTGGAGGGGTGGGTTAGTGGTGGTGTGGGATGTGGAGGGGGGGTTAGTGGTGGTGTGGGATGTGGAGGGGTGGGTTACTGGTGGTGTGGGATGTGGGGGGGTGGGTTACTGGTGGTGTGGGATGTGGAGGGGTGGGTTAGTGGGGGTGTGGGATGTGGGGGGGGGTTAGTGGTGGTGTGGGATGTGGAGGGGTGGGTTAGTGGTGGTGTGGGATGTGGAGGGGTGGGTTAGAGGTGGTGTGGGATGTGGAGGGGTGGGTTAGTGGTGGTGTGGGATGTGGAGGGTGGGTTAGTGGTGGTGTGGGATGTGATGGGTGGGTCAGTGGTGGTGTGAGATGTGGAGGGATGGGTTAGTGGTGGTGTGGGATGTGGACGGGTGGGTTAGTGATGGTGTGGGATGTGGAGGGGTGGGTTGGTGGTGGTGTGGGATGTGGGTGGGTTGGTGGTGTGGGATGTGGAGGGGTGGGTTAGTGATGGTGTGGGATGTGGAAGGATGGTTAGTGATGGTGTGGGATGTGGAGGGATGTTTAGTGGTGGTGTGAGTGAGGGAGGTGGGTTAGTGGGTGGAGACCTTACTGCTTGGGGATAGTAACTGTTTTTGGAGTGGGTGTCATTATCCTAACAACACACATCAAAGTTGCTGGTGAATGCAGCAGGCCAGGCAGCATCTCTAGGATGTTTCAGTTAGACTTGAAGAAGGGTCTCGGCCCGAAACGTACACTGTACCTCTTCCTAGAGATGCTGCCTGGCCTGCTGCGTCCACCAGCAACTTCGATGTGTGTTGCTTGAATTTCCAGCATCTGCAGAATTCCTCATTTTTACATCATTATCCTAAAGCTGTTTCTTAATGTATTTTCATGTTTCCTGTTTACAATCCCAACTTCCCATGCAAGCCACTATCAGCTCTCACACTGTCAACAGCAAGCAGAAAGAAAAACAGGAACTCTAGGAACCACGGACTCAGGGAAAGTGCCCACCCACATCTCCTGTGGATATCAGGGTGCAGATTTGTCAGTGAGTCCAGCAGGGACCATGGTGTTTATGATGGTGGGAGGGCTGTGGGGATGACACACTGGGGAAGGGGCAGTGAGGAGGGAGTGCTGTGGGAGGGTTGGTGAGGACGGAGGCTGTGGGAGGGTTGGTGAGGACGAAGGCTGTGGGAGGGTTGGTGAGGAGGGAGTGCTGTGGGAGGGATGAGAAGGGAGTTCTTTGGGAGGGATGAGGAGAGAGTTTGTGGCAGGGATAAGGAGGGAGATCTGTGGGAGGGATGAGGAGGGAGTGCTGTGGGAGGGTTGATGAGGAGGGAGTGCTCTGAGAGGGAAGAGGAGGGAGTGCTGTGGGAAGCATGAGAAGGGAGTTCTGTGAGAGGGATAAGGAGGGAGTGCTGTGGGAGGGTTGGTGAGAAGGGAGTGCTGTGGGAGGGGTGGTGAGGACGGAGGCTGTGAGAGGGTTGGTGAGGAAAGAGTGCTGTGGGAGGGATGAGAAGGGAGTTCTTTGGGAGGGATGAGGAGAGAGTTCTGTGGGAGGGATAAGGAGGGAGTGCTGTGGGAGGGATAAGGAGGGAGTGCTGTGGGAGGGATGAGGAGGGAGTTCTGTGGGAGGGATGAAGAGGGAGTGCTGTGGGAGGGTTGGTGAGGAGGGAGTTCTCTGGGAGAGTTGGTGACGATGGAGTGCTGTGGGAGGGTTGGTGAGAAGGGAATGCTGTGGGAGGGTTGGTGAGGAAGGAGTGCTATGGGAGGGATGAGGAGGGAGTTCTGTGGGAGGGATGAGGAGGGAGTGCTGTGGGAGGGTTGATGAGGAGGGAGTTCTGTGAGAGGGATGAGGAGGGAGGGATGAGGAGGGAGTGCTGTGGGAGGGATGAGGAGGGAGTGCTGTGGGAGGGTTGGTGAATAGGGAGTGCTGTTGGCGGGATGAGGGGGGAGTTCTGAGGGAGGGATGAGGAGGCAGTGCTGTGGGAGGGATGAGAAGGGAGTTCTGTGGGAGGGATTAGTAGGGAGTTCTGTGGGAGGGATAAGGAGGAAGTGCTGTTATAAGGTTGGTGAGGAGGGAGTTCTGTGCGAGGGATGAGGAGAGAGTGCAGTGGGAGTGATGAGAAGGGAGTGCTGTGGGAGGGGTGGTGAGGAGGGAGTGCTGTCGGAGGGATGAGGAGGAAGTGCTGTGGGAGGGTTGGTGAGGAGGGAGTGCTGTGGGAGGGATGAGGGGGGAGTTCTGAGGGAGGGATGAGGAGGGAGTGCTATGGGGGGAATGAGGAGGGAGTGCTATGGGGGGAATGAGGAGGGAGTGCTGTGGGCGGGATGAGAAGGGAGTGCTATGGGGGGAATGAGGAGGGAGTGCTGTGGGAGGGATGAGGCGGGAGTGCTATGGGGGGAATGAGGAGGGAGTGCTATGGGGGGAATGAGGAGGGAGTTCTGTGGGAGGGATGAGGAGGGAGTTCTGTGGGAGGGATGAGGAGGGAGTGTTGTTTTTCGGGTTGGTAAGGAGGGAGTGCTGTGGGAGGGGTGGTGAGGAGGGAGTGCTGTCGGAGGGATGAGGAGGGATATCTGTGGGAGGGATGAGGAGGGAGTGCTGTGGGGGGGATGAGGAGGCACTGCTGTGGGAGGGTTGGTGAGGAGGGAGTTCTGTGGAAGGGATGAGGAAGGAGTGCTGTAGGAGGGTTGGTGAAGAGGGAGTTCTGTGAAAGGGATGAGGAGGGAGTGCTGTGGGAGGGTTGGTGAGGAGGGAGTTCTATGGGAGGGTTGGTGAGGAGCGAGTTCTGTGGGAGGGTTGGTGAGGAGCAAGTTCTGTAGGAGGGTTGGTGAGGAGGGAGTGCTGTGGGAGGGATGAGGAGTGAGTTCTGAGGGAGGGATGAGGAGGGAGTGCTGAGGGAGAGATGAGGAGGGAGTTCTGTGGGAGGGACAAGTAGGGAGTGCTATGGGAGGGATTCGGAGGGAGTGCTGTGGGAGGGTTGGTGAGGAGGGAGTTCTGTGGGAGAGTTGGTGAGGAGGGAGTGCTGTGGGAGGGATGAGTGAGTTCTGTGAGAGGGATGAGGAGGGAGTTCTGTGGGAGGGATAAGGAGGGAGTGCTGTGGGAGGGATGAGGAGGGAGTTCTGTGGGAGGGATGAGGAGGGAGTGCTGTGGGAGGGATGAGAAGGGAGTTCTTTGGGAGGGATGAGGAGAGAGTTCTGTGGGAGGGATAAGGAGGGAGTGCTGTGGGAGGGATGAGGAGGGAGTGCTGTGGGAGGGTTGGTGAATAGGGAGTGCTGTTGGCGGGATGAGGAGGGAGTGCTATGGGAGGAATGAGGAGGGACTGCTGTGGGAGGGATGAGGGGGGAGTTATGAGGGAGGGATGAGGAGGGAGTTGCTGTGGGAGGGGTGGTGAGGAGGGAGTTCTGTGGGAGGTATGAGGAGGCAGTGCTGTGGGAGGGATGAGAAGGGAGTTCTGTGGGAGGGATTAGTAGGGAGTTCTGTGGGAGGGATAAGGAGGAAGTGCTGTTATAAGGTTGGTGAGGAGGGAGTTCTGTGCGAGGGCTGAGGAGAGAGTTCTGTGGGAGGGATAATGAGGGAGTGCTGTGGGAGGGATGAGGAGGGAGTTCTGTGGGAGGGATGAGGAGGGAGTGCTGTGGGAGGGTTGATGAGAAGGGAGTTCTGTGGGAGGGATGAGGAGGGAGTTCTGTGAGAGGGATGAGGAGGGAGTGCTGTGGGAGGGTTGGTGAATAGGGAGTGCTGTTGGCGGGATGAGGTGGGAGTGCATTGGGAGGAATGAGGAGGGACTGCTGTGGGAGGGATGAGAAGGGAGTTCTGTGGGAGGGATGAGGAGGCAGTGCTGTGGGAGGGTTGAGGAGGGAGTGCTGTGGGAGGGTTGGTGAGGAGGGAGTTCTGTGGGAGGGATGAGAAGGGAGTTCTGTGGGAGGGATAAGGAGGAAGTGCTGTTATAAGGTTGGTGAGGAGGGAGTTCTCTGGGAGGTATGAGGAGGCAGTGCTGTGGGAGGGATGAGAAGGGAGTTCTGTGGGAGGGATGAGAAGGGAGTTCTGTGGGAGGGATTAGTAGGGAGTTCTGTGGGAGGGATAAGGAGGAAGTGCTGTTATAAGGTTGGTGAGGAGGGAGTTCTGTGCGAGGGATGAGGAGAGTGTGCAGTGGGAGTGATGAGAAGGGAGTGCTGTGGGAGGGGTGGTGAGGACGGAGGCTGTGGGAGGGTTGGTGAGGAGGGAGTGCTGTGGGAGGGATGAGAAGGGAGTTCTTTGGGAGGGCTGAGGAGAGAGTTCTGTGGGAGGGATAAGGAGGGAGTGCTGTGGGAGGGATGAGGAGGGAGTTCTGTGGGAGGGATGAGGAGGGAGTGCTGTGGGAGGGTTGGTGAATAGGGAGTGCTGTTGGCGGGATGAGGAGTGAGTGCATTGGGAGGAATGAGGAGGGACTGCTGTGGGAGGGATGAGAAGGGAGTTCTGTGGGAGGGATGAGGAGGGAGTGCTGTGGGAGGGTTGGTGAGGAGGGAGTTCTGTGGGAGGTATGAGGAGGCAGTGCTGTGGGAGGGATGAGAAGGGAGTTCTGTGGGAGGGATTAGTAGGGAGTTCTGTGGGAGGGATGAGGAGGGAGTTCTGTGGGAGGGATAAGGAGGGAGTGTTGTTTTTCGGGTTGGTAAGGAGGGAGTGCTGTGGGAGGGGTGGTGAGGAGGGAGTGCTGTCGGAGGGATGAGGAGGGATATCTGTGGGAGGGATGAGGAGGGAGTGCTGTGGGGGGGATGAGGAGGCACTGCTGTGGGAGGGTTGGTGAGGAGGGAGTTCTGTGGAAGGGATGAGGAAGGAGTGCTGTAGGAGGGTTGGTGAGGAGGGAGTTCTGTGAGAGGGATGAGGAGGGAGAGCTGTGGGAGGGTTGGTGAGGAGGGAGTTCTATGGGAGGGTTGGTGAGGAGCAAGTTCTGTGGGAGGGTTGGTGAGGAGCGAGTTCTGTAGGAGGGTTGGTGAGGAGGGAGTGCTGTGGGAGGGATGAGGAGTGAGTTCTGAGGGAGGGATGAGGAGGGAGTGCTGAGGGAGAGATGAGGAGGGAGTTCTGTGGGAGGGACAAGTAGGGAGTGCTATGGGAGGGATGAGGAGGGAGTGCTGTGGGAGGGTTGGTGAATAGGGAGTGCTGTTGGCGGGATGAGGAGGGAGTGCTATGGGAGGAATGAGGAGGGACTGCTGTGGGAGGGATGAGGAGGGAGTTCTGTGGGAGGGATGAGGAGGGAGTGCTGTGGGAGGGTTGGTGAGGAGGGAGTTCTGTGGGAGGTATGAGGAGGCAGTGCTGTGGGAGGGATGAGGAGGGAGTTCTGTGGGAGGGATGAGGAGGGAGTGCTGTGGGAGGGATGAGGAGGGAGTTCTGTGGGAGGGATGAGGAGGGAGTGCTGTGGGAGGGATGAGGAGGGAGTGCTGTGGGAGGGTTGGTGAGGAGGGAGTTCTGTGGGAGGTATGAGGAGGCAGTGCTGTGGGAGGGATGAGAAGGGAGTTCTGTGGGAGGGATTAGTAGGGAGTTCTGTGGGAGGGATAAGGAGGGAGTGCTGTGGGAGGGATGAGGAGGGAGTTCTGTGGGAGGGATGAGGAGGGAGTGCTGTGGGAGGGTTGATGAGGAGGGAGTTCTGTGGGAGGGATGAGGAGGGAGTGCTGTGGGAGGGATGAGGAGGGAGTGCTGTGGGAGGGTTGGTGAATAGGGAGTGCTGTTGGCGGGATGAGGAGGGAGTGCTATGGGAGGAATGAAGAGGGACTGCTGTGGGAGGGATGAGGAGGGAGTGCTGTGGGAGGGTGGGTGAGGAGGGAGTTCTGTGGGAGGTATGAGGAGGCAGTGCTGTGGGAGGGATGAGAAGGGAGTTCTGTGGGAGGGATAAGGAGGAAGTGCTGTTATAAGGTTGGTGAGGAGGGAGTTCTGTGCGAGGGATGAGGAGAGAGTGCAGAGGGAGTGATGAGAAGGGAGTTCTGTGGGAGGGGTGGTGAGGAGGGAGTGCTGTCGGAGGGATGAGGAGGCAGTGCTGTGGGAGGGTTGGTGAGGAGGGAGTGCTGTGGGAGGGATGAGCGGGGAGTTCTGAGGGAGGGATGAGGAGGGAGTGCTATGGGGGAATGAGGAGGGAGTGCTATGGGGGGAATGAGGAGGGAGTGCTATGGGGGGAATGAGGAGGGAGTGCTGTGGGGGGAATGAGGAGGGAGTGCTATGGGGGGAATGAGGAGGGAGTGCTGTGGGCGGGATGAGGCGGGAGTGCCATGGGGGGAATGAGGAGGGAGTGCAGTGGGACGGATGAGAAGGGAGTTCTGTGGGAGGGATGAGGAGGGAGTGCAGTGGGAGGGATGAGAAGGGAGTTCTGTGGGAGGGATGAGGAGGGAGTTCTGTGGGAGGGATAAGGAGGGGGTGTTGTTTTTCGGGTTGGTAAGGAGGGAGTGCTGTGGGAGGGGTGGTGAGGAGGGAGTGCTGTCGGAGGGATGAGGAGGGATATCTGTGGGAGGGATGAGGAGGGAGTGCTGTGGGGGGGATGAGGAGGCACTGCTGTGGGAGGGTTGGTGAGGAGGGAGTTCTGCGGAAGGGATGAGGAAGGAGTGCTGTAGGAGGGTTGGTGAGGAGGGAGTTCTGTGAGAGGGATGAGGAGGGAGAGCTGTGGGAGGGTTGGTGAGGAGGGAGTTCTATGGGAGGGTTGGTGAGGAGCGAGTTCTGTGGGAGGGTTGGTGAGGAGCGAGTTCTGTAGGAGGGTTGGTGAGGAGGGAGTGCTGTGGGAGGGATGAGGAGTGAGTTCTGAGGGAGGGATGAGGAGGGAGTGCTGAGGGAGAGATGAGGAGGGAGTTCTGTGGGAGGGACAAGTAGGGAGTGCTATGGGAGGGATGAGGAGGGAGTGCTGTGGGAGGGTTGGTGAATAGGGAGTGCTGTTGGCGGGATGAGGAGGGAGTGCTATGGGAGGAATGAGGAGGGACTGCTGTGGGAGGGATGAGAAGGGAGTTCTGTGGGAGTGATGAGAAGGGAGTGCTGTGGGAGGGTTGGTGAGGACGGAGGCTGTGGGAGGGTTGGTGAGGAGGGAGTGCTGTGGGAGGGATGAGAAGGGAGTTCTTTGGGAGGGATGAGGAGAGAGTTCTGTGGGAGGGATAAGGAGGGAGTGCTGTGGGAGGGATGAGGAGGGAGTTCTGTGGGAGGGATGAGGAGGGAGTGCTGTGGGAGGGTTGGTGAATAGGGAGTGCTGTTGGTGGGATGAGGAGGGAGTGTTATGGGAGGAATGAGGAGGGACTGCTGTGGGAGGGATGAGAAGGGAGTTCTGTGGGAGGGATGAGGAGGGAGTGCTGTGGGAGGGTTGGTGAGGAGGGAGTTCTGTGGGAGGTATGAGGAGGCAGTGCTGTGGGAGGGATGAGAAGGGAGTTCTGTGGGAGGGATGAGAAGGGAGTTCTGTGGGAGGGATAAGGAGGAAGTGCTGTTATAAGGTTGGTGAGGAGGGAGTTCTGTGCGAGGGATGAGGAGAGAGTGCAGTGGGAGTGATGAGAAGGGAGTGCTGTGGGAGGGTTGCTGAGGACGGAGGCTGTGGGAGGGTTGGTGAGGAGGGAGTGCTGTGGGAGGGATGAGAAGGGAGTTCTTTGGGAGGGCTGAGGAGAGAGTTCTGTGGGAGGGATAAGGAGGGAGTGCTGTGGGAGGGATGAGGAGGGAGTTCTGTGGGAGGGATGAGGAGGGAGTGCTGTGGGAGGGTTGATGAGAAGGGAGTTCTGTGGGAGGGATGAGGAGGGAGTTCTGTGAGAGGGATGAGGAGGGAGTGCTGTGGGAGGGTTGGTGAATAGGGAGTGCTGTTGGCGGGATGAGGAGGGAGTGCATTGGGAGGAATGAGGAGGGACTGCTGTGGGAGGGATGAGGAGGGAGTGCTGTGGGAGGGTTGGTGAGGAGGGAGTTCTGTGGGAGGGATGAGAAGGGAGTTCTGTGGGAGGGATAAGGAGGAAGTGCTGTTATAAGGTTGGTGAGGAGGGAGTTCTCTGGGAGGTATGAGGAGGCAGTGCTGTGGGAGGGATGAGAAGGGAGTTCTGTGGGAGGGATGAGAAGGGAGTTCTGTGGGAGGGATTACTAGGGAGTTCTGTGGGAGGGATAAGGAGGAAGTGCTGTTATAAGGTTGGTGAGGAGGGAGTTCTGTGCGAGGGATGAGGAGAGAGTGCAGTGGGAGTGATGAGAAGGGAGTGCTGTGGGAGGGGTGGTGAGGACGGAGGCTGTGGGAGGGTTGGTGAGGAGGGAGTGCTGTGGGAGGGATGAGAAGGGAGTTCTTTGGGAGGGCTGAGGAGGGAGTTCTGTGGGAGGGATAAGGAGGGAGTGCTGTGGGAGGGATGAGGAGGGAGTTCTGTGAGAGGGATGAGGAGGGAGTGCTGTGGGAGGGTTGGTGAATAGGGAGTGCTGTTGGCGGGATGAGGAGGGAGTGTTATGGGAGGAATGAGGAGGGACTGCTGTGGGAGGGATGAGAAGGGAGTTCTGTGGGAGGGATGAGGAGGGAGTGCTGTGGGAGGGTTGGTGAGGAGGGAGTTCTGTGGGAGGTATGAGGAGGCAGTGCTGTGGGAGGGATGAGAAGGGAGTTCTGTGGGAGGGATGAGAAGGGAGTTCTGTGGGAGGGATAAGGAGGAAGTGCTGTTATAAGGTTGGTGAGGAGGGAGTTCTGTGCGAGGGATGAGGAGAGAGTGCAGTGGGAGTGATGAGAAGGGAGTGCTGTGGGAGGGTTGCTGAGGACGGAGGCTGTGGGAGGGTTGGTGAGGAGGGAGTGCTGTGGGAGGGATGAGAAGGGAGTTCTTTGGGAGGGCTGAGGAGAGAGTTCTGTGGGAGGGATAAGGAGGGAGTGCTGTGGGAGGGATGAGGAGGGAGTTCTGTGGGAGGGATGAGGAGGGAGTGCTGTGGGAGGGTTGATGAGAAGGGAGTTCTGTGGGAGGGATGAGGAGGGAGTTCTGTGAGAGGGATGAGGAGGGAGTGCTGTGGGAGGGTTGGTGAATAGGGAGTGCTGTTGGCGGGATGAGGAGGGAGTGCATTGGGAGGAATGAGGAGGGACTGCTGTGGGAGGGATGAGAAGGGAGTTCTGTGGGAGGGATGAGGAGGCAGTGCTGTGGGAGGGATGAGAAGGGAGTTCTGTGGGAGGGATGAGGAGGGAGTTCTGTGGGAGGGATGAGGAGGGAGTGCTGTGGGAGGGTTGGTGAGGAGGGAGTTCTGTGGGAGGGATGAGAAGGGAGTTCTGTGGGAGGGATAAGGAGGAAGTGCTGTTATAAGGTTGGTGAGGAGGGAGTTCTCTGGGAGGTATGAGGAGGCAGTGCTGTGGGAGGGATGAGAAGGGAGTTCTGTGGGAGGGATGAAGAAGGGAGTTCTGTGGGAGGGATTACTGGGGAGTTCTGTGGGAGGGATAAGAAGGAAGTGCTGTTATAAGGTTGGTGAGGAGGGAGTTCTGTGCGAGGGATGAGGAGAGAGTGCAGTGGGAGTGATGAGAAGGGAGTGCTGTGGGAGGGGTGGTGAGGAGAGGAGGGAGTGCTGTGGGAGGGACGAGAAGGGAGTTCTTTGGGAGGGCTGAGGAGAGAGTTCTGTGGGAGGGATAAGGAGGGAGTGCTGTGGGAGGGATGAGGAGGGAGTTCTGTGGGAGGGATGAGGAGGGAGTGCTGTGGGAGGGTTGGTGAATAGGGAGTGCTGTTGGCGGGATGAGGAGTGAGTGCATTGGGAGGAATGAGGAGGGACTGCTGTGGGAGGGATGAGAAGGGAGTTCTGTGGGAGGGATGAGGAGGGAGTGCTGTGGGAGGGTTGGTGAGGAGGGAGTTCTGTGGGAGGTATGAGGAGGCAGTGCTGTGGGAGGGATGAGAAGGGAGTTCTGTGGGAGGGATGAGAAGGGAGTTCTGTGGGAGGGATAAGGAGGAAGTGCTGTTATAAGGTTGGTGAGGAGGGAGTTCTGTGCGAGGGATGAGGAGAGAGTGCAGTGGGAGTGATGAGAAGGGAGTGCTGTGGGAGGGTTGCTGAGGACGGAGGCTGTGGGAGGGTTGGTGAGGAGGGAGTGCTGTGGGAGGGATGAGAAGGGAGTTCTTTGGGAGGGCTGAGGAGAGAGTTCTGTGGGAGGGATAAGGAGGGAGTGCTGTGGGAGGGATGAGGAGGGAGTTCTGTGGGAGGGATGAGGAGGGAGTGCTGTGGGAGGGTTGATGAGAAGGGAGTTCTGTGGGAGGGATGAGGAGGGAGTTCTGTGAGAGGGATGAGGAGGGAGTGCTGTGGGAGGGTTGGTGAATAGGGAGTGCTGTTGGCGGGATGAGGAGGGAGTGCATTGGGAGGAATGAGGAGGGACTGCTGTGGGAGGGATGAGAAGGGAGTTCTGTGGGAGGAATGAGGAGGCAGTGCTGTGGGAGGGATGAGAAGGGAGTTCTGTGGGAGGGATGAGGAGGGAGTTCTGTGGGAGGGATGAGGAGGGAGTGCTGTGGGAGGGTTGGTGAGGAGGGAGTTCTGTGGGAGGGATGAGAAGGGAGTTCTGTGGGAGGGATAAGGAGGAAGTGCTGTTATAAGGTTGGTGAGGAGGGAGTTCTCTGGGAGGTATGAGGAGGCAGTGCTGTGGGAGGGATGAGAAGGGAGTTCTGTGGGAGGGATTAGTAGGGAGTTCTGTGGGAGGGATAAGGAGGAAGTGCTGTTGTAAGGTTGGTGAGGAGGGAGTTCTGTGCGAGGGGTGAGGAGAGAGTGCAGTGGGAGTGATGAGAAGGGAGTGCTGTGGGAGGGGTGGTGAGGACGGAGGCTGTGGGAGGGTTGGTGAGGAGGGAGTGCTGTGGGAGGGATGAGAAGGGAGTTCTTTGGGAGGGCTGAGGAGAGAGTTCTGTGGGAGGGATAAGGAGGGAGTGCTGTGGGAGGGATGAGGAGGGAGTTCTGTGGGAGGGATGAGGAGGGAGTGCTGTGGGAGGGTTGGTGAATAGGGAGTGCTGTTGGCGGGATGAGGAGTGAGTGCATTGGGAGGAATGAGGAGGGACTGCTGTGGGAGGGATGAGAAGGGAGTTCTGTGGGAGGGATGAGAAGGGAGTTCTGTGGGAGGGATTAGTAGGGAGTTCTGTGGGAGGGATAAGGAGGAAGTGCTGTTATAAGGTTGGTGAGGAGGGAGTTCTGTGCGAGGGATGAGGAGAGAGTGCAGTGGGAGTGATGAGAAGGGAGTGCTGTGGGAGGGGTGGTGAGGACGGAGGCTGTGGGAGGGTTGGTGAGGAGGGAGTGCTGTGGGAGGGATGAGAAGGGAGTTCTTTGGGAGGGCTGAGGAGAGAGTTCTGTGGGAGGGATAAGGAGGGAGTGCTGTGGGAGGGATGAGGAGGGAGTTCTGTGGGAGGGATGAGGAGGGAGTGCTGTGGGAGGGTTGGTGAATAGGGAGTGCTGTTGGCGGGATGAGGAGGGAGTGTTATGGGAGGAATGAGGAGGGACTGCTGTGGGAGGGATGAGAAGGGAGTTCTGTGGGAGGGATGAGGAGGGAGTGCTGTGGGAGGGTTGGTGAGGAGGGAGTTCTGTGGGAGGTATGAGGAGGCAGTGCTGTGGGAGGGATGAGAAGGGAGTTCTGTGGGAGGGATGAGAAGGGAGTTCTGTGGGAGGGATAAGGAGGAAGTGCTGTTATAAGGTTGGTGAGGAGGGAGTTCTGTGCGAGGGATGAGGAGAGAGTGCAGTGGGAGTGATGAGAAGGGAGTGCTGTGGGAGGGTTGCTGAGGACGGAGGCTGTGGGAGGGTTGGTGAGGAGGGAGTGCTGTGGGAGGGATGAGAAGGGAGTTCTTTGGGAGGGCTGAGGAGAGAGTTCTGTGGGAGGGATAAGGAGGGAGTGCTGTGGGAGGGATGAGGAGGGAGTTCTGTGGGAGGGATGAGGAGGGAGTGCTGTGGGAGGGTTGATGAGAAGGGAGTTCTGTGGGAGGGATGAGGAGGGAGTTCTGTGAGAGGGATGAGGAGGGAGTGCTGTGGGAGGGTTGGTGAATAGGGAGTGCTGTTGGCGGGATGAGGAGGGAGTGCATTGGGAGGAATGAGGAGGGACTGCTGTGGGAGGGATGAGAAGGGAGTTCTGTGGGAGGGATGAGGAGGCAGTGCTGTGGGAGGGATGAGAAGGGAGTTCTGTGGGAGGGATGAGGAGGGAGTTCTGTGGGAGGGATGAGGAGGGAGTGCTGTGGGAGGGTTGGTGAGGAGGGAGTTCTGTGGGAGGGATGAGAAGGGAGTTCTGTGGGAGGGATAAGGAGGAAGTGCTGTTATAAGGTTGGTGAGGAGGGAGTTCTCTGGGAGGTATGAGGAGGCAGTGCTGTGGGAGGGATGAGAAGGGAGTTCTGTGGGAGGGATGAGAAGGGAGTTCTGTGGGAGGGATAAGGAGGAAGTGCTGTTATAAGGTTGGTGAGGAGGGAGTTCTGTGCGAGGGATGAGGAGAGAGTGCAGTGGGAGTGATGAGAAGGGAGTGCTGTGGGAGGGGTGGTGAGGACGGAGGCTGTGGGAGGGTTGGTGAGGAGGGAGTGCTGTGGGAGGGATGAGAAGGGAGTTCTTTGGGAGGGCTGAGGAGAGAGTTCTGTGGGAGGGATAAGGAGGGAGTGCTGTGGGAGGGATGAGGAGGGAGTTCTGTGGGAGGGATGAGGAGGGAGTGCTGTGGGAGGGTTGGTGAATAGGGAGTGCTGTTGGCGGGATGAGGAGGGAGTGTTATGGGAGGAATGAGGAGGGACTGCTGTGGGAGGGATGAGAATGGAGTTCTGTGGGAGGGATGAGGAGGGAGTGCTGTGGGAGGGTTGGTGAGGAGGGAGTTCTGTGGGAGGTATGAGGAGGCAGTGCTGTGGGAGGGATGAGAAGGGAGTTCTGTGGGAGGGATGAGAAGGGAGTTCTGTGGGAGGGATAAGGAGGAAGTGCTGTTATAAGGTTGGTGAGGAGGGAGTTCTGTGCGAGGGATGAGGAGAGAGTGCAGTGGGAGTGATGAGAAGGGAGTGCTGTGGGAGGGTTGCTGAGGACGGAGGCTGTGGGAGGGTTGGTGAGGAGGGAGTGCTGTGGGAGGGATGAGAAGGGAGTTCTTTGGGAGGGCTGAGGAGAGAGTTCTGTGGGAGGGATAAGGAGGGAGTGCTGTGGGAGGGATGAGGAGGGAGTTCTGTGGGAGGGATGAGGAGGGAGTGCTGTGGGAGGGTCGATGAGAAGGGAGTTCTGTGGGAGGGATGAGGAGGGAGTTCTGTGAGAGGGATGAGGAGGGAGTGCTGTGGGAGGGTTGGTGAATAGGGAGTGCTGTTGGCGGGATGAGGAGGGAGTGCATTGGGAGGAATGAGGAGGGACTGCTGTGGGAGGGATGAGAAGGGAGTTCTTTGGGAGGGATGAGGAGGCAGTGCTGTGGGAGGGATGAGAAGGGAGTTCTGTGGGAGGGATGAGGAGGGAGTTCTGTGGGAGGGATGAGGAGGGAGTGCTGTGGGAGGGTTGGTGAGGAGGGAGTTCTGTGGGAGGGATGAGAAGGGAGTTCTGTGGGAGGGATAAGGAGGAAGTGCTGTTATAAGGTTGGTGAGGAGGGAGTTCTCAGGGAGGTATGAAGAGGCAGTGCTGTGGGAGGGATGAGAAGGGAGTTCTGTGGGAGGGATTAGTAGGGAGTTCTGTGGGAGGGATAAGGAGGAAGTGCTGTTGTAAGGTTGGTGAGGAGGGAGTTCTGTGCGAGGGGTGAGGAGAGAGTGCAGTGGGAGTGATGAGAAGGGAGTGCTGTGGGAGGGGTGGTGAGGACGGAGGCTGTGGGAGGGTTGGTGAGGAGGGAGTGCTGTGGGAGGGATGAGAAGGGAGTTCTTTGGGAGGGCTGAGGAGAGAGTTCTGTGGGAGGGATAAGGAGGGAGTGCTGTGGGAGGGATGAGGAGGGAGTTCTGTGGGAGGGATGAGGAGGGAGTGCTGTGGGAGGGTTGGTGAATAGGGAGTGCTGTTGGCGGGATGAGGAGTGAGTGCATTGGGAGGAATGAGGAGGGACTGCTGTGGGAGGGATGAGAAGGGAGTTCTGTGGGAGGGATGAGGAGGGAGTGCTGTGGGAGGGTTGGTGAGGAGGGAGTTCTGTGGGAGGTATGAGGAGGCAGTGCTGTGGGAGGGATGAGAAGGGAGTTCTGTGGGAGGGATTAGTAGGGAGTTCTGTGGGAGGGATAAGGAGGCAGTGCTGTTATAAGGTTGGTGAGGAGGGAGTTCTGTGCGAGGGATGAGGAGAGAGTGCAGAGGGAGTGATGAGAAGGGAGTTCTGTGGGAGGGGTGGTGAGGAGGGAGTGCTGTCGGAGGGATGAGGAGGCAGTGCTGTGGGAGGGTTGGTGAGGAGGGAGTGCTGTGGGAGGGATGAGGGGGGAGTTCGGAGGGAGGGATGAGGAGTGAGTGCTATGGGGGGAATGAGGAGGGAGTGCTATGGGGGGAATGAGGAGGGAGTGCTATGGGGGGAATGAGGAGGGAGTGCTATGGGAGGGATGAGAAGGGAGTTCTTTGGGAGGGATGAGGAGAGAGTTCTGTGGGAGGGATAAGGAGGGAGTGCTGTGGGAGGGATGAGGAGGGAGTTCTGTGGGAGGGACGAGGAGGGTGTGCTGTGGGAGGGTTGGTGAATAGGGAGTGCTGTTGGCGGGATGAGGAGGGAGTGTTATGGGAGGAATGAGGAGGGACTGCTGTGGGAGGGATGAGAAGGGAGTTCTGTGGGAGGGATGAGGAGGGAGTGCTGTGGGAGGGTTGGTGAGGAGGGAGTTCTGTGGGAGGTATGAGGAGGCAGTGCTGTCGGAGGGATGAGAAGGGAGTTCTGTGGGAGGGATGAGAAGGGAGTTCTGTGGGAGGGATAAGGAGGAAGTGCTGTTATAAGGTTGGTGAGGAGGGAGTTCTGTGGGAGGGATGAGGAGAGAGTGCAGTGGGAGTGATGAGAAGGGAGTGCTGTGGGAGGGTTGCTGAGGACGGAGGCTGTGGGAGGGTTGGTGAGGAGGGAGTGCTGTGGGAGGGATGAGAAGGGAGTTCTTTGGGAGGGCTGAGGAGAGAGTTCTGTGGGAGGGATAAGGAGGGAGTGCTGTGGGAGGGATGAGGAGGGAGTTCTGTGGGAGGGATGAGGAGGGAGTGCTGTGGGAGGGTTGATGAGAAGGGAGTTCTGTGGGAGGGATGAGGAGGGAGTTCTGTGAGAGGGATGAGGAGGGAGTGCTGTGGGAGGGTTGGTGAATAGGAAGTGCTGTTGGCGGGATGAGGAGGGAGTGCATTGGGAGGAATGAGGAGGGACTGCTGTGGGAGGGATGAGAAGGGAGTTCTGTGGGAGGGATGAGGAGGCAGTGCTGTGGGAGGGATGAGAAGGGAGTTCTTTGGGAGGGATGAGGAGAGAGTTCTGTGGGAGGGATAAGGAGGGAGTGCTGTGGGAGGGATGAGGAGGGAGTTCTGTGGGAGGGATGAGGAGGGAGTGCTGTGGGAGGGTTGGTGAATAGGGAGTGCTGTTGGCGGGATGAGGAGGGAGTGTTATGGGAGGAATGAGGAGGGACTGCTGTGGGAGGGATGAGAAGGGAGTTCTGTGGGAGGGATGAGGAGGGAGTGCTGTGGGAGGGATGAGGAGGGAGTTCTGTGGGAGGTATGAGGAGGCAGTGCTGTGGGAGGGATGAGAAGGGAGTTCTGTGGGAGGGATGAGAAGGGAGTTCTGTGGGAGGGATAAGGAGGAAGTGCTGTTATAAGTTTGGTGAGGAGGGAGTTCTGTGCGAGGGATGAGGAGAGAGTGCAGTGGGAGTGATGAGAAGGGAGTGCTGTGGGAGGGTTGCTGAGGACGGAGGCTGTGGGAGGGTTGGTGAGGAGGGAGTGCTGTGGGAGGGATGAGAAGGGAGTTCTTTGGGAGGGATGAGGAGAGAGTTCTGTGGGAGGGATAAGGAGGGAGTGCTGTGGGAGGGATGAGGAGGGAGTTCTGTGGGAGGGATGAGGAGGGAGTGCTGTGGGAGGGTTGGTGAATAGGGAGTGCTGTTGGCGGGATGAGGAGGGAGTGCTATGGGAGGAATGAGGAGGGACTGCTGTGGGAGGGATGAGAAGGGAGTTCTGTGGGAGGGATGAGGAGGGAGTTCTGTTATAAGGTTGGTGAGGAGGGAGTTCTGTGGGAGGGATGAGGAGAGAGTGCAGTGGGAGTGATGAGAAGGGAGTGCTGTGGGAGGGTTGCTGAGGACGGAGGCTGTGGGAGGGTTGGTGAGGAGGGAGTGCTGTGGGAGGGATGAGAAGGGAGTTCTTTGGGAGGGCTGAGGAGAGAGTTCTGTGGGAGGGATAAGGAGGGAGTGCTGTGGGAGGGATGAGGAGGGAGTTCTGTGGGAGGGATGAGGAGGGAGTGCTGTGGGAGGGTTGATGAGAAGGGAGTTCTGTGGGAGGGATGAGGAGGGAGTTCTGTGAGAGGGATGAGGAGGGAGTGCTATGGGAGGGTTGGTGAATAGGGAGTGCTGTTGGCGGGATGAGGAGGGAGTGCATTGGGAGGAATGAGGAGGGACTGCTGTGGGAGGGATGAGAAGGGAGTTCTGTGGGAGGGATGAGGAGGCAGTGCTGTGGGAGGGATGAGAAGGGAGTTCTTTGGGAGGGATGAGGAGAGAGTTCTGTGGGAGGGATAAGGAGGGAGTGCTGTGGGAGGGATGAGGAGGGAGTTCTGTGGGAGGGATGAGGAGGGAGTGCTGTGGGAGGGTTGGTGAATAGGGAGTGCTGTTGGCGGGATGAGGAGGGAGTGTTATGGGAGGAATGAGGAGGGACTGCTGTGGGAGGGATGAGAAGGGAGTTCTGTGGGAGGGATGAGGAGGGAGTGCTGTGGGAGGGATGAGGAGGGAGTTCTGTGGGAGGTATGAGGAGGCAGTGCTGTGGGAGGGATGAGAAGGGAGTTCTGTGGGAGGGATGAGAAGGGAGTTCTGTGGGAGGGATAAGGAGGAAGTGCTGTTATAAGTTTGGTGAGGAGGGAGTTCTGTGCGAGGGATGAGGAGAGAGTGCAGTGGGAGTGATGAGAAGGGAGTGCTGTGGGAGGGTTGCTGAGGACGGTGGCTGTGGGAGGGTTGGTGAGGAGGGAGTGCTGTGGGAGGGATGAGAAGGGAGTTCTTTGGGAGGGATGAGGAGAGAGTTCTGTGGGAGGGATAAGGAGGGAGTGCTGTGGGAGGGATGAGGAGGGAGTTCTGTGGGAGGGATGAGGAGGGAGTGCTGTGGGAGGGTTGGTGAGGAGGGAGTTCTGTGGGAGGTATGAGGAGGCAGTGCTGTGGGAGGGATGAGAAGGGAGTTCTGTGGGAGGGATGAGGAGGGAGTTCTGTGGGAGGGATGAGGAGGAAGTGCTATGGGGGAATGAGGAGGGAGTGCTGTGGGAGGGTTGGTGAGGAGGGAGTTCTGTGGGAGGGTTGGTGAGGAGAGAGTTCGGGGAGAGAATGACAAGGGAGTTCTGTGGCAGGGATGAGGAGGGAGTTCTGTGGACGGGATGAGGAGGGAGTTCTGTGGCAGGGATGAGGAGGGAGTGCTGTGGGAGGGTTGGGAGGAGGGAGTGCTGTGGGAGGTTTGGTGAGGAAGGAGTTCTCTGGGAGGTTTGGTGAGGAGGGAGTGCTGTGGGAGGGATGAGAATGGAGTTCTGTGGGAGGGATGAGAAGAGAGTTCTGTGGGAGGAATGAGGAGGAAGTGCTATGGGGGAATAAAGAGTGAGTGCTGTGGGAGGGTTGGTGAGGAGGGAGTTCGGTGAGAGAATGAGAAGGGAGTTCTGTGGGAGGGATGAGGAGGGAGTGCTGTGGGAGGGATGAGAATGGAGTTCTGTGTGAGGGATGAGAAGGGAGTTCTGTGGGAGGGATAAGGAGGGAGTTCTGTGGGAGGGATGAGGAGGGAGTTCTGTGGGAGGGATGAGGAGTGCTGTGGGAGGGATGCGGAGGGAGTTCTGTGGGAGGGTTGGTGAGGAGGGAGTGCTGTGGGAGGGATGAGGAGGGAGTTCTGTGGGAGGTATGAGGAGGAAGTGCCGTGGGGGAATGAGGAGGGAGTGCTGTGGGAGGGTTGGTGAGGAGGGAGTTCTGTGGGAGGGTTGGTGAGGAGGGAGCTCTGTGGAAGGGATGAGGAGGGAGTGCGGTGGGAGGGCTGAGGAGAGAGTGCTGTGGAAGGGTTGGTGAGGAGGGAGTTCTGTGCGAGGGATGAGGAGAGAGTGCAGTGGGAGTGATGAGAAGTGCTGTGGGAGGGTTGGTGAGGACGGAGGCTGTGGGAGGGATGAGAAGGGAGTTCTTTGGGAGGGATGAGGAGAGATTTCTGTGGGAGGGATAATGAGGGAGTTCTGTGGGAGGGATGAGGAGGGAGTGCTTTGGGAGGGATGAGGAGGAAGAGCTGTGGGAGGGATGAGGAGGGAGTTCTGTGGGAGGGATGAGGAGGGAGTTCTGTGGGAGGGATGAGGAGGGAGTTCTGTGGGAGGGATGAGGAGGAAGTGCTATGGGAGGAATGAGGAGGGAGTGCTGTGGGAGGGTTGGTGAGGAGGGAGTTCTGTGAGAGTGATGATTAGGGAGTGCTGTGGACGGGATGAGGAGGGAGTGCTGTGGGAGGGATGAGGAGGGAGAGCTGTGGGAGGGATGAGGAGTGCTGTGGGAGGGATGAGGAGGGAGCTCTGTGGGAGGGTTGGTGAGGAGGGAGTGCTGTGGGAGGGATGAGGAGGGAGTTCTGTGGGAGGGATGAGGAGGAAGTGCTATGTGAGGAATGAGGAGGGAGTGATGTGGGAGGGTTGGTGAGGAGGGAGTTCTGTGGGAGGGATGAGGAGGGAGTGCTGTGGACGGGATGAGGAGGGAGAGCTTTGGGAGGGATCAGGAGTGCTGTGGGAGGGATGAGGAGGGAGTTCTGTGGGAGGGTTGGTGAGGAGGGAGTGCTGTGGGAGGGATGAGGAGGGAGTGCTGTGGGAGGGATGAGGAGGGAGTTCTGTGGGAGGGATGAGGAGGGAGTTCTGTGGGAGGGACGAGGAGGGAGTGCTGTGGGAGGGTTGGTGAATAGGGAGTGCTGTTGGCGGGATGAGGAGGGAGTGTTATGGGAGGAATGAGGAGGGACTGCTGTGGGAGGGATGAGAAGGGAGTTCTGTGGGAGGGATGAGGAGGGAGTGCTGTGGGAGGGTTGGTGAGGAGGGAGTTCTGTGGGAGGTATGAGGAGGCAGTGCTGTGGGAGGGATGAGAAGGGAGTTCTGTGGGAGGGATGAGAAGGGAATTCTGTGGGAGGGATAAGGAGGAAGTGCTGTTATAAGGTTGGTGAGGAGGGAGATCTGTGGGAGGGATGAGGAGAGAGTGCAGTGGGAGTGATGAGAAGGGAGTGCTGTGGGAGGGTTGCTGAGGACGGAGGCTGTGGGAGGGTTGGTGAGGAGGGAGTGCTGTGGGAGGGATCAGAAGGGAGTTCTTTGGGAGGGCTGAGGAGAGAGTTCTGTGGGAGGGATAAGGATGGAGTGCTGTGGGAGGGATGAGGAGGGAGTTCTGTGGGAGGGATGAGGAGGGAGTGCTGTGGGAGGGTTGATGAGAAGGGAGTTCTGTGGGAGGGATGAGGAGGGAGTTCTGTGAGAGGGATGAGGAGGGAGTGCTGTGGGAGGGTTGGTGAATAGGGAGTGCTGTTGGCGGGATGAGGAGGGAGTGCATTGGGAGGAATGAGGAGGGACTGCTGTGGGAGGGATGAGAAGGGAGTTCTGTGGGAGGGATGAGGAGGCAGTGCTGTGGGAGGGATGAGAAGGGAGTTCTTTGGGAGGGATGAGGAGAGAGTTCTGTGGGAGGGATAAGGAGGGAGTGCTGTGGGAGGGATGAGGAGGGAGTTCTGTGGGAGGGATGAGGAGGGAGTGCTGTGGGAGGGTTGGTGAATAGGGAGTGCTGTTGGCGGGATGAGGAGGGAGTGTTATGGGAGGAATGAGGAGGGACTGCTGTGGGAGGGATGAGAAGGGAGTTCTGTGGGAGGGATGAGGAGGGAGTGCTGTGGGAGGGATGAGGAGGGAGTTCTGTGGGAGGTATGAGGAGGCAGTGCTGTGGGAGGGATGAGAAGGGAGTTCTGTGGGAGGGATGAGAAGGGAGTTCTGTGGGAGGGATAAGGAGGAAGTGCTGTTATAAGTTTGGTGAGGAGGGAGTTCTGTGCGAGGGATGAGGAGAGAGTGCAGTGGGAGTGATGAGAAGGGAGTGCTGTGGGAGGGTTGCTGAGGACGGAGGCTGTGGGAGGGTTGGTGAGGAGGGAGTGCTGTGGGAGGGATGAGAAGGGAGTTCTTTGGGAGGGATGAGGAGAGAGTTCTGTGGGAGGGATAAGGAGGGAGTGCTGTGGGAGGGATGAGGAGGGAGTTCTGTGGGAGGGATGAGGAGGGAGTGCTGTGGGAGGGTTGGTGAATAGGGAGTGCTGTTGGCGGGATGAGGAGGGAGTGCTATGGGAGGAATGAGGAGGGACTGCTGTGGGAGGGATGAGAAGGGAGTTCTGTGGGAGGGATGAGGAGGGAGTTCTGTTATAAGGTTGGTGAGGAGGGAGTTCTGTGGGAGGGATGAGGAGAGAGTGCAGTGGGAGTGATGAGAAGGGAGTGCTGTGGGAGGGTTGCTGAGGACGGAGGCTGTGGGAGGGTTGGTGAGGAGGGAGTGCTGTGGGAGGGATGAGAAGGGAGTTCTTTGGGAGGGCTGAGGAGAGAGTTCTGTGGGAGGGATAAGGAGGGAGTGCTGTGGGAGGGATGAGGAGGGAGTTCTGTGGGAGGGATGAGGAGGGAGTGCTGTGGGAGGGTTGATGAGAAGGGAGTTCTGTGGGAGGGATGAGGAGGGAGTTCTGTGAGAGGGATGAGGAGGGAGTGCTATGGGAGGGTTGGTGAATAGGGAGTGCTGTTGGCGGGATGAGGAGGGAGTGCATTGGGAGGAATGAGGAGGGACTGCTGTGGGAGGGATGAGAAGGGAGTTCTGTGGGAGGGATGAGGAGGCAGTGCTGTGGGAGGGATGAGAAGGGAGTTCTTTGGGAGGGATGAGGAGAGAGTTCTGTGGGAGGGATAAGGAGGGAGTGCTGTGGGAGGGATGAGGAGGGAGTTCTGTGGGAGGGATGAGGAGGGAGTGCTGTGGGAGGGTTGGTGAATAGGGAGTGCTGTTGGCGGGATGAGGAGGGAGTGTTATGGGAGGAATGAGGAGGGACTGCTGTGGGAGGGATGAGAAGGGAGTTCTGTGGGAGGGATGAGGAGGGAGTGCTGTGGGAGGGATGAGGAGGGAGTTCTGTGGGAGGTATGAGGAGGCAGTGCTGTGGGAGGGATGAGAAGGGAGTTCTGTGGGAGGGATGAGAAGGGAGTTCTGTGGGAGGGATAAGGAGGAAGTGCTGTTATAAGTTTGGTGAGGAGGGAGTTCTGTGCGAGGGATGAGGAGAGAGTGCAGTGGGAGTGATGAGAAGGGAGTGCTGTGGGAGGGTTGCTGAGGACGGAGGCTGTGGGAGGGTTGGTGAGGAGGGAGTGCTGTGGGAGGGATGAGAAGGGAGTTCTTTGGGAGGGATGAGGAGAGAGTTCTGTGGGAGGGATAAGGAGGGAGTGCTGTGGGAGGGATGAGGAGGGAGTTCTGTGGGAGGGATGAGGAGGGAGTGCTGTGGGAGGGTTGGTGAGGAGGGAGTTCTGTGGGAGGTATGAGGAGGCAGTGCTGTGGGAGGGATGAGAAGGGAGTTCTGTGGGAGGGATGAGGAGGGAGTTCTGTGGGAGGGATGAGGAGGAAGTGCTATGGGGGAATGAGGAGGGAGTGCTGTGGGAGGGTTGGTGAGGAGGGAGTTCTGTGGGAGGGTTGGTGAGGAGAGAGTTCGGGGAGAGAATGACAAGGGAGTTCTGTGGCAGGGATGAGGAGGGAGTTCTGTGGACGGGATGAGGAGGGAGTTCTGTGGCAGGGATGAGGAGGGAGTGCTGTGGGAGGGTTGGGAGGAGGGAGTGCTGTGGGAGGTTTGGTGAGGAAGGAGTTCTCTGGGAGGTTTGGTGAGGAGGGAGTGCTGTGGGAGGGATGAGAATGGAGTTCTGTGGGAGGGATGAGAAGAGAGTTCTGTGGGAGGAATGAGGAGGAAGTGCTATGGGGGAATAAAGAGTGAGTGCTGTGGGAGGGTTGGTGAGGAGGGAGTTCGGTGAGAGAATGAGAAGGGAGTTCTGTGGGAGGGATGAGGAGGGAGTGCTGTGGGAGGGATGAGAATGGAGTTCTGTGTGAGGGATGAGAAGGGAGTTCTGTGGGAGGGATAAGGAGGGAGTTCTGTGGGAGGGATGAGGAGGGAGTTCTGTGGGAGGGATGAGGAGTGCTGTGGGAGGGATGCGGAGGGAGTTCTGTGGGAGGGTTGGTGAGGAGGGAGTGCTGTGGGAGGGATGAGGAGGGAGTTCTGTGGGAGGTATGAGGAGGAAGTGCCGTGGGGGAATGAGGAGGGAGTGCTGTGGGAGGGTTGGTGAGGAGGGAGTTCTGTGGGAGGGTTGGTGAGGAGGGAGCTCTGTGGAAGGGATGAGGAGGGAGTGCGGTGGGAGGGCTGAGGAGAGAGTGCTGTGGAAGGGTTGGTGAGGAGGGAGTTCTGTGCGAGGGATGAGGAGAGAGTGCAGTGGGAGTGATGAGAAGGGAGTGCTGTGGGAGGGTTGGTGAGGACGGAGGCTGTGGGAGGGATGAGAAGGGAGTTCTTTGGGAGGGATGAGGAGAGATTTCTGTGGGAGGGATAATGAGGGAGTTCTGTGGGAGGGATGAGGAGGGAGTGCTTTGGGAGGGATGAGGAGGAAGAGCTGTGGGAGGGATGAGGAGGGAGTTCTGTGGGAGGGATGAGGAGGGAGTTCTGTGGGAGGGATGAGGAGGGAGTTCTGTGGGAGGGATGAGGAGGAAGTGCTATGGGAGGAATGAGGAGGGAGTGCTGTGGGAGGGTTGGTGAGGAGGGAGTTCTGTGGGAGGGATGATTAGGGAGTGCTGTGGACGGGATGAGGAGGGAGTGCTGTGGGAGGGATGAGGAGGGAGAGCTGTGGGAGGGATGAGGAGTGCTGTGGGAGGGATGAGGAGGGAGCTCTGTGGGAGGGTTGGTGAGGAGGGAGTGCTGTGGGAGGGATGAGGAGGGAGTTCTGTGGGAGGGATGAGGAGGAAGTGCTATGTGGGGAATGAGGAGGGAGTGATGTGGGAGGGTTGGTGAGGAGGGAGTTCTGTGGGAGGGATGAGGAGGGAGTGCTGTGGACGGGATGAGGAGGGAGAGCTTTGGGAGGGATCAGGAGTGCTGTGGGAGGGATGAGGAGGGAGTTCTGTGGGAGGGTTGGTGAGGAGGGAGTGCTGTGGGAGGGATGAGGAGGGAGTGCTGTGGGAGGGATGAGGAGGGAGTTCTGTGGGAGGGATGAGGAGGGAGTTCTGTGGGAGGGATGAGGAGGGAGTGCTGTGGGAGGGATGAGGAGGGAGTGCTGTGGGAGGGATGAGGAGGGAGTGCTATGGGGGAATGAGGAGGGAGTGCTGTGGCAGGGTTGGTGAGGAGGGAGTTCTGTGGGAGGGATGAGGAGAGAGTGCTGTGGGAGGGTTGGTGAGGAGGGAGTTCTGTGGGAGGGATGAGGAGGGAGTGTTGTGGGAGGGATGAGGAGTGCTGTGGACGGGATGAGGAGGGAGTGCTGTGGGAGGGATGAGGAAGGAGAGCTGTGGGAGGGATGAGGAGAGAGTTCTGTGGGAGGGATAAGGAGGGAGTGCTGTGGGCGGGATGAGGAGGGAGTTCTGTGGGAGGGATGAGGAGGGAGAGCTGTGGGATGGATGAGGAGTGCTGTGGGAGGGATGAGGAGGGAGAGCTGTGGGATGGATGAGGAGTGCTGTGGGAGGGATGAGGAGGGAGTTCTGTGCGAGGGTTGGTGTGGAGGGAGTGCTGTGGGAGGGATGAGGAGGGAGTTCTGTGGGAGGGATGAGGAGGAAGAGCTATGGGGGAATGAGGAGGGAGTGCTGTGGGAGGGTTGGTGAGGAGGGAGTTCTGTGGGAGGGATGAGGAGGGAGTGCGGTGGGAGGGATGAGGAGAGAGTGCTAAGGGAGGAATGAGGTGGGAGTTCTGTGGGAGGGATGAGGAGGAAGTGCTATGTGGGAATGAGGAGGGAGTTCTGTGGGAGGGATGAGGAGGGAGTGCTGTGGGAGGGTTGGTGAGGAGGGAGTGCTGTGGGAGGGTTGGTGAGGAGGGAGTTCTGTGGGAGGGATGAGGAGGGAGTGCTGTGGGAGGGTTGGGAGGAGGGAATGCTGTGGGAGGGTTGGTGAGGACGGAGGCTGTGGGAGGGATGAGAAGGGAGTTCTTTGGGAGGGATGAGGAGAGATTTCTGTGGGAGGGATAATGAGGGAGTTCTGTGGGAGGGATGAGGAGGGAGTGCTTTGGGAGGGATGAGGAGGAAGAGCTGTGGGAGGGATGAGGAGGGAGTTCTGTGGGAGGGATGAGGAGGGAGTTCTGTGGGAGGGATGAGGAGGGAGTTCTGTGGGAGGGATGAGGAGGAAGTGCTATGGGAGGAATGAGGAGGAAGTGCTGTGGGAGGGTTGGTGAGGAGGGAGTTCTGTGGGAGGGATGATTAGGGAGTGCTGTGGACGGGATGAGGAGGGAGTGCTGTGGGAGGGATGAGGAGGGAGAGCTGTGGGAGGGATGAGGAGTGCTGTGGGAGGGATGAGGAGGGAGCTCTGTGGGAGGGTTGGTGAGGAGGGAGTGCTGTGGGAGGGATGAGGAGGGAGTTCTGTGGGAGGGATGAGGAGGAAGTGCTATGTGGGGAATGAGGAGGGAGTGATGTGGGAGGGTTGGTGAGGAGGGAGTTCTGTGGGAGGGATGAGGAGGGAGTGCTGTGGACGGGATGAGGAGAGAGAGCTTTGGGAGGGATCAGGAGTGCTGTGGGAGGGATGAGGAGGGAGTTCTGTGGGAGGGTTGGTGAGGAGGGAGTGCTGTGGGAGGGATGAGGAGGGAGTGCTGTGGGAGGGATGAGGAGGGAGTTCTGTGGGAGGGATGAGGAGGGAGTTCTGTGGGAGGGATGAGGAGGGAGTGCTGTGGGAGGGATGAGGAGGGAGTGCTATGGGGGAATGAGGAGGGAGTGCTGTGGCAGGGTTGGTGAGGAGGGAGTTCTGTGGGAGGGATGAGGAGAGAGTGCTGTGGGAGGGTTGGTGAGGAGGGAGTTCTGTGGGAGGGATGAGGAGGGAGTGTTGTGGGAGGGATGAGGAGTGCTGTGGACGGGATGAGGAGGGAGTGCTGTGGGAGGGATGAGGAAGGAGAGCTGTGGGAGGGATGAGGAGAGAGTTCTGTGGGAGGGATAAGGAGGGAGTGCTGTGGGCGGGATGAGGAGGGAGTTCTGTGGGAGGGATGAGGAGGGAGAGCTGTGGGATGGATGAGGAGTGCTGTGGGAGGGATGAGGAGGGAGAGCTGTGGGATGGATGAGGAGTGCTGTGGGAGGGATGAGGAGGGAGTTCTGTGCGAGGGTTGGTGTGGAGGGAGTGCTGTGGGAGGGATGAGGAGGGAGTTCTGTGGGAGGGATGAGGAGTAAGAGCTATGGGGGAATGAGGAGGGAGTGCTGTGGGAGGGTTGGTGAGGAGGGAGTTCTGTGGGAGGGATGAGGAGGGAGTGCGGTGGGAGGGATGAGGAGAGAGTGCTAAGGGAGGAATGAGGTGGGAGTTCTGTGGGAGGGATGAGGAGGAAGTGCTATGTGGGAATGAGGAGGGAGTTCTGTGGGAGGGATGAGGAGGGAGTGCTGTGGGAGGGTTGGTGAGGAGGGAGTGCTGTGGGAGGGTTGGTGAGGAGGGAGTTCTGTGGGAGGGATGAGGAGGGAGTGCTGTGGGAGGGTTGGGAGGAGGGAATGCTGTGGGAGGGTTGGTGAGGAAGGAGTGCTATGGGAGGGATGAGGAGGGAGTTCTGTGGGAGGGATGAGGAGGGAGTGCTGTGGAAGGGTTGATGAGGAGGGAGTTCTGTGGGAGGGATGAGGAGGGAGTGCTGTGGGAGGGATGAGGAGGGAGTGCTGTGGGAGGGTTGGTGAATAGGGAGTGCTGTTGGCGGGATGAGGAGGGAGTGCTATGGGAGGAATGAGGAGGGACTGCTGTGGGAGGGATGAGGAGGGAGTGCTGTGGGAGGGTGGGTGAGGAGGGAGTTCTGTGGGAGGTATGAGGAGGCAGTGCTGTGGGAGGGATGAGAAGGGAGTTCTGTGGGAGGGATTAGTAGGGAGTTCTGTGGGAGGGATAAGGAGGAAGTGCTGTTATAAGGTTGGTGAGGAGGGAGTTCTGTGCGAGGGATGAGGAGAGAGTGCAGTGGGAGTGATGAGAAGGGAGTTCTGTGGGAGGGGTGGTGAGGAGGGAGTGCTGTCGGAGGGATGAGGAGGCAGTGCAGTGGGAGGGTTGGTGAGGAGGGAGTGCTGTGGGAGGGATGAGGGGGGAGTTCTGAGGGAGGGATGAGGAGGGAGTGCTATGGGGGGAATGAGGAGGGAGTGCTATGGGGGGAATGAGGAGGGAGTGCTGTGGGTGGGATGAGGCGGGAGTGCTATGGGGGGAATGAGGAGGGAGTGCTGTGGGAAAGATGAGGAGGGAGTGTGGTGGGAGGGATGAGGAGAGAGTGATATGGGAGGAATGAGCTGGGACTGCAGTGGGAGGGTTGGTGAGGAGGGAGTTCTGTGGGAGGGATAAGGAGGGAGTGCTGTGGGAGGGTTGGTGAGGAGGGAGTTCTCTGGGAGAGTTGGTGAGGAGGGAGTGCTGTGGGAAGGAATAGGAGAGAGTTCTGTGGGAGGGCTGGTGAGTGGGGTATTCTGTGGGAGGGATGAGAAGGGAGTTCTGTGGGAGGGATGAGGAGGAAGTGCTATGGGGGAATGAGGAGGGAGTGTTGTGGGAGGGTCGGTGAGGAGGGAGTGCTGTGGGAGGGATGAGAATGGAGTTCTGTGGGAGGGATGAGAAGGGAGTGCTGTGGGAGGGATGAGGAGGGAGTTCTGTGGGAGGGTTGGTGTGGAGGGAGTGCTGTGGGAGGGATGAGGAGGAAGTGCTATGGGGGAATGAGGAGGTAGTGCTGTGGGAGGGTTGGTGAGGAGGGAGCTCTGTGGAAGGGATGAGGAGGGAGTGCGGTGGGAGGGATGAGGAGAGAGTGCTGTGGAAGGGTTGGTGAGGAGGGAGTTCTGTGGGAGGAATGAGGAGGGACTGCTGTGGGAAGGATGAGAAGGGAGTTCTGTGGGAGGGATAAGGAGGGAGTGCTGTGGGAAGCATGAGAAGGGAGTTCTGTGGGAGGGATTAGTAGGGAGTTCTGTGGGAGGGATAAGGAGGCAGTGCTGTTATAAGGTTGGTGAGGAGGGAGTTCTGTGCGAGGGATGACGAGAGAGTGCAGTGGGAGTGATGAGAAGGGAGTGCTGTGGGAGGGTTGGTGAGGACGGAGGCTGTGGGAGGGTTGGTGAGGAGGGAGTGCTGTGGGAGGGATGAGAAGGGAGTTCTTTGGGAGGGATGAGGAGTGCTGTGGGAGGGATGAGGAGGGAGAGCTGTGGGAGGGATGAGGAGGGAGTGCTGTGGGAGGGATGAGGAGGGAGAGCTGTGGGAGGGATGAGGAGGGAGTTCTGTGGGAGGGATGAGGAGGGAGTGCTGTGGGAGGGATGAGGAGGGAGTGCTGTGGGAGGGATAAGGAGGGAGTTCTGTGGGAGGGATGAGGAGGGAGTGCTGTGGGAGGGATGAGGAGGGAGTTCTGTGGGAGGGATGAGGAGTGCTGTGGGAGGGATGAGGAGGGAGTGCTGTGGGAGGGATGAGGAAGGAGAGCTGTGGGAGGGATGAGGAGTGCTGTGGGAGGGATGAGGAGGGAGTTCTGTGGAAGGGTTGGTGAGGAGGGAGTGCTGTGGGAGGGATGAGGAGGGAGTTCTGTGGGAGGGATGAGGAGGAAGTGCTATGTGGGGAATGAGGAGGGAGTGATGTGGGAGGGTTGGTGAGGAGGGAGTGCTGTGGGAGGGTTGGGAGGAGGGAGTGCTGTGGGAGGGATGAGAAGGGAGTTCTTTGGGAGGGATGAGGAGGGAGAGCTGTGGGAGGGATGAGGAAGGAGTTCTGTGGGAGGGATGAGGAGGGAGTGCTGTGGGAGGGAATGAGGAGGGAGTGCTGTGGGAGGGAATGAGGAGGGAGTGCTGTGGGAGGGATGTGGAGGGAGTGCTATGTGAGGGATGAGGAGGGAGTTCTGTGGGAGGGATGAGGAGGGAGTGCTGTGGGAGGGATGAGGAGGGAGAGCTGTGGGAGGGATGAGGAGTGCTGTGGGAGGGATGAGGAGGGAGTTCTGTGGGAGGGATGAGGAGGAAGTGCTATGTGGGGAATGAGGAGGGAGTGATGTGGGAGGGTTGGTGAGGAGGGAGTTCTGTGAGAGGGATGAGGAGGGAGTGCTCTGGGAGGGATAAGGTGGCAGTGCTGTGGGAGGGTTGGTGAGGAGGGAGTTTTGTGGGAGGGATGAGGAGGGAGTGCTGTGGGAGGGTTGGTGAGGAAGGAGTTCTCTGGGAGGTTTGGTGAGGAGGGAGTGCTGTGGGAGGGATGAGAAGGGAGTTCTTTGGGAGGGATGAGGAGTGCTGTGGGAGGGATGAGGAGGGAGTGCTGTGGGAGGGATGAGGAGGGAGTTCTGTGGGAGGGATGAGGAGGAAGTGCTATGTGGGGAATGAGGAGGGAGTGATGTGGGAGGGATGAGAAGGGAGTTCTGTGAGAGGGATGAGGAGGGAGTGCTGTGGGAGGGTTGGTGAGGAGGGAGTTCTGTGGGAGGGTTGGTGAGGATGGAGTTCTGTAGGAGGGTTGGTGAGGAGGGAGTGCTGAGGGAGAGATGAGGAGGGAGTTCTGTGGGAGGGGCAAGTAGGGAGTGCTATGGGATGGATGAGGAGGGAGTGCTGTGGGAGGGTTGGTGAGGAGGGAGTTCTGTGGGAGAGTTGGTGAGGAGGGAGTGCTGTGGGAGGGATGAGTGAGTTCTGTGAGAGGGATGAGGAGGGAGTGCTGTGGGAGGGTTGGTGAGGAGGGAGTGCTGTAGGAGGGATGAGGAGGGAGTGCTGTGGGAGGGATGAGGAGGGAGTGCTGTGGGAGGGATGAGGAGGGAGTGCTGTAGGAGGGTTGGTGAGGAGGGAGTTCTGTGAGAGGGATGAGGAGGGAGTGCTCTGGGAGGGATAAGGTGGCAGTGCTGTGGGAGGGTTGCTGAGGAGGGAGTGTTGTGGGAGGGATGAGGAGGGAGTGCTGTGGGAGGGATGAGGATTGCTGTGGGAGGGATGAGGAGGGAGTGCTGTGGGAGGGTTGATGAGGATGGAGTGCTGTGGGAGGGATGAGGAGGGAGTGCTGTGGGAGGGTTGGTGAGGAGGGAGTGCTGTGGGAGGGTTGGTGAGGAGGGAGTGCTGTATGGAGGGATGAGAAGGGAATTCTTTGGGTGGGATGACGAGAGAGTGCTATGAGAGGCATGAGAATAGAGTTCTGTGGGAGGGATGAGGAGGGAGTTCTGTGGGAGGGATAAGGAGGGAGTTCTGTGGGAGGGATGAGGAGGGAGTTCTGTGGGAGGGATGAGGAGGGAGTGCTGTTGGAGGGTTGATGAGGAGCGAGCTCGGTGAGAGGGATGAGGAGGGAGTTCTGTGAGAGGGATGAGGAGGGAGTGCTGTGGGCGGGATGAGGAGGGAGTGCTATGGGAGGAATGAGGAGGGACTGCTGTGGGAGGGTTGGTGAGGAGGGAGTTCTGTGGGAGGGATGAGGAGGGAGTTCTGTGGGAGGGATGAGGAGGGAGTTCTGTGGGAGGGATGAGGAGGGAGTGCTGTGGGAGGGTTGATGAGGAGGGAGTTCTGTGGGAGGGATAAGGAGGGAGTTCTGTGGGAGGGATGAGGAGGGAGTTCTGTGCAAGGGATGAGGAGGGAGTGCTGTTGGAGGGTTGATGAGGAGCGAGCTCGGTGAGAGGGATGAGGAGGGAGTTCTGTGAGAGGGATGAGGAGGGAGTGCTGTGGGCGGGATGAGGAGGGAGTGCTATGGGAGGAATGAGGAGGGACTGCTGTGGGAGGGTTGGTGAGGAGGGAGTTCTGTGGGAGGGATGAGGAGGGAGTTCTGTGGGAGGGATGAGGAGGGAGTTCTGTGGGAGGGATGAGAAGGGAGTTCTGTGGGAGGGATGAGAAGGGAGTGCTGTGGGAGGGATGAGGAGGGAGTTCTGTGGGAGGGATGAGGAGGGAGTTCTGTGGGAGGGATGAGGAGGGAGTGCTGTGGGAGGGATGAGAAGGGAGTGCTGTGGGAGGGATGAGAAGCGAGTGCTGTGGGAGGGATGAGGATTGCTGTGGGAGGGATGAGGAGGGAGTGCTGTGGGAGGGTTGATGAGGAGGGAGTGCTGTGAGAGGGATGAGGAGGGAGTGCTGTGGGAGGGTTGATGAGGAGGGAGTGCTGTGGGAGGGATGAGGAGGGAGTGCTGTTGGAGGGTTGATGAGGAGGGAGCTCGGTGAGAGGGATGAGGAGGGAGTTCTGTGAGAGGGATGAGGAGGGAGTTGTGTGGGCGGGATGAGGAGGGAATGCTATGGGAGGAATGAGTAGGGAGTGCTGTGGGAGGGATGACGAGGGACTGCTGTGGGAGGGATGAAGAGGGAGTTCTGTGTCAGGGATGAGAAGGGAGTTCTGTGGGAGGGTTGGTGAGGAGGGAGTTCTGTGGGAGGGATGAGGAGGGAGTGCTCTGGGAGGGATGAGAAGGGAGTTCTGTGGGAGGGATGAGGAGTGAGTTCTGTGGGAGGGATGAGGAGTGAGTTCTGTTGTAGGGTTGGTGAGGAGGGAGTTCTGTGGGAGGGATGAGGAGGGATATCTGTGGGAGGGATGAGGAGGGAGTTCTGTGGGTGGGATGAGGAGGGAGTGCTGTGGGAGGGTTGATGAGGAGGGAGTTCTGTGGAAGGGATGAGGAGGGAGTTCTGTGGGAGTGATGAGGAGGGAGTGCTGTGGGAGGGTTGGTGATGAGGGACTGCTGTGGGAGGGTTGGTGAGGAGGGAGTTCTGTGGGAGGGATGAGAAGGGAGTTCTGTGGGAGGGATGAGGAGTGAGTTCTGTGGGAGGGATGAGGAGTGAGTTCTGTTGTAGGGTTGGTGAGGAGGGAGTTCTGTGGGAGGGATGAGGAGGGATATCTGTGGGAGGGATGAGGAGGGAGTGCTATGGGAGGAATGAGATGGGACTGCAGTGGGAGGGTTGGTGAGGAGGGAGTCTGTGGGAGGGTTGAGGAGGGAGTGCTGTGGGAGGGTTGGTGAGGAGGGAGTTCTCTGGTAGAGTTGGTGAGGAAGGAGTGCTATGTGAGGGATGAGGAGGGAGTTCTGTAGGAGGGATGAGGAGGGAGTTCAGTGGGAGGGATGAGGAGGGAGTGCTGTGGGAAGGATATGAAGGGAGTTCTGTAGGAGGGATAAGGAGGGAGTGCTGTGGGAGGGTTGGTGAGGAGGGAGTTCTCTGGGAGAGTTGGTGACGATGGGTGCTGTGGGAGGGTTGGTGAGGAGGGAGTGCAATGGGAGGGATGAGGAGGGAGTTCTGTGGGAGGGATGAGGAAGGAGTTCTGTGGGAGGGATGAGGAGGGAGTGCTGTGGACCCCAATAACCCCTCACTCCCGTTGGTATAGAGCACAGAACAGTGCTACATAGTAACAGGCCCTTCAGCTGATAATGTAGGTGCTTAACACCAAGCCAAAATAAACCACGTCCCTTCAGCCTGCCCATGTCCTCTTTCCTCTATTCCCTGTACATGCACATGTCTGTCTGATCACCTCTATCATAGCTTCCCCCATCACCACTCCTGGCAGCACACCTACCACTCGCTAGGTCAATAGTATGCCTCATACATCTTCTTTCATACCTGTCCACTGGCACTGGACATTCTGACCCTGGGAAAATGTTAGCAACTTCTTACTCTCTCTAATTTCTCTATTGTTTGAACAGCCGCCAGTCGGAGGTCAGGAGTGAGAGAAGTTACTCATCAGGTTGGTGAAGGTGCTTTAAAATGCTGTGTTTTGTGGGAGTTTTGGTGTTTGAATAGCAGCCCGTTGGAGGTCCGGATTCATTAGAAGGTGCAATTGCAAATTAAAGCAAGGCAGGGGTGAGCAGAGCAGCCTTTCTTGGAGGGGACAGTGTTAGAACGGAAATTTTGGGACTTGAGGCTTGAAGCTTCAGCAAGGAAATGCTAGAATGAGAGAAGGTGAAAAGCTGTAGGTAGATTTTTTCAGTTTATTTGTTGTTTCCTTCATAATTGCACAGTTAAAACAGTAGAAATGCCATGTAGGATAGTTGAATGTTCCTGTTGCAGATGTGGGAAGGCAGGGAGACCTCCAATATCCCTGAAGGCTACACCCACAAGAAGTCAACTCAGCCGCAGCCTCTAACACTCCATGTTAAGGAGCTGGAGCTGGATCACTTGGGAGGCAGAGGTGGTGATTTACAGGACACGGGAAACTGGTGACAGTCGGGATGGGGAAAGGTGTTGAACAGCCAGTGCAGGGTAGCTCTGGCCATCCCCCTCAACAACATGTACTACTTTGGATACTATCAGTGGGGCGGGGGACTGTTGCAGAAATGACCTAGAAGAGGGAAGTCTGATCCTCAGAAGGGAAGAAGAGAGAAAAGGCAACCAGTGGATTTGTTAATCAGGGAACAGAAAGGAGGTTCTGTGGATGAGAATGAGATTTCCTAATGGTATGTTGCCTCCTAGGTACCAGGGTCCAGGATGCCTTAGATTGAGTCAGCAGAATTCTTAATTGGGAGGGTCAGCAGCCAGAGGTTGCGGTCCATGTAGGTACCAATGACATATGTAGGAAGAGGGATGAGGTTCTGCAAAGTGTGTTCAGGGAGTTAGGTGCTAAGTTAAGGGTTGTGATCTCAGGATTGCTAATTGTGCCCTGTGACAGTGAGGCCAGAAATAGGAAGGTCAAGCAGCTTAACATGTGACTAAGAACTTGTTGTAGAAGGGAGTCCTTCAGAATTTTGTATCATGGGGCTCTCTTCCAGGGTAGGTGGGACCTGTACAGAAGAGACTGGAGGAGGGCTAGTACAATGTACAAATGGGAAGGTCTGCTAGTGCTGTGTGTGGGAACGGGGTGGTTCGGGATGCAGGGGGCCAGGAACCAGAGTGCCAGAACTGATAGTAGAGTGGCTGAGGAGACAGATGTTGTTATCTGACAAAGTCAGGATCCAAAAGGTTGAGCATGGCGGGACTAATGTTCTGACCGGTGTATATTTCAATGCAAGGAGTATTGTAGGAAAGGCAGAGGAGCTCAGGGCACAGATCAGGGCATGGAATTATGATATTGTAGCCATTAGTGAGACTTGGCTGCTGGACTGGCAGCTCAGTGTTCTGGGTTCTGTTGCTTTAGACGCGACAGAGCGAGAGCGATTAAAGGAGGCGAGTGATGTTTATAACTAGCCAGGGAAATGTGATGACAATGCTCTGTCAGGACAGATTGCAGAGGCATCATTGGTGAACTGAGGAATAAACAAAGTTTGAAAACTTTAATAAAATAAACAACCCAGCATTCCACGGGATTTAAATGAAAACATTTGTGGAGAGATCACCAACTGTTGCAAGAATGTTGTAGTTATCAATTTCATCAGCTTTGCCTCTAACTTCCACATTACCCTGAAGTTCACTAGCCCTATTTCTGACACCTCCCATCCCTTTCTCAATCTAGATTTGAATCCTTGGAGACAAACAGTCAACTGACATCTTTACAAACCTACCATTTCCCACAGTTATCTTAACTTTACCTCTTCCCACCCTGTCTCCTGTAAAAATGCTGTTCCCTTTTCTCAGTTTCTTCGTCTCTGCCACAACTGTTCCCAGGATGAGGCTTTCCTTTCCAGGACATCAGCGATGTCCTCCTTCTACAAAGAAAGGGTTTCTCTTCCTCCACCATTGATGCTTCCCTCACCCACATCTCTCCACTTCCAGCACAACTGCGCTCACCTCATCTTCCCACCATCTTTACAGTGATAGAGATCCTCTTGTCCTTACCTACCCCCCAATGAGCCTCCAAATCTAGCACATCATCCTCCGCAAGTCCACTCTCTCCAAAGGGATCACACCACCAAACGTATCTTTACCTCACCACACCCTCTCCGCTGTTCTCTGGCATCACTCCCTCCGTGATTCTCTTGTCCATTCATCCTTCCCCACTAATGCCTGCCGGCACTTATCCCTGCTTATGGCCAGAGTGCTGCACCTGCCTCCTCATTTCCAAACAGACCTCTCAGGTGAGGCAACACTTCACCTGTGAATCTACTATGGTCATCTGTTGTGTCTGCTGCTTCTGATGCAGCCTCCTCTGCATTAGTCTGAGAACCATCGCAAATAGGGGGACCGCTTCATCGAGCACCTCTGCTCCATCTGCCAAAGGCAAAACTTGCTGGTGTCCAAACATTTTAATTCCAATTTCCATTCTGGTTCCAACATTCCAGTCTATGACCTCCTCTTGTGCCAAGATGAAGCTACCCTCAGGGTGGAGGAGCAACACCTTATATTCTGTCTGACCTGATGGTGTGAATATTGATTTCTTCCAGTAAAAAATTCCCTCTCCCTCCCCTCTTCCTCCATTCCCCACTCTGGTCTTGTACCTTCTCACCACCCTCTGTGTCCCTTCCTCCTTCCCTTTCTCCTATAGTCCACTCTCTTCTACCTTTCCTCCTCAGAAGTTTATCTTCCCAACCCATCTGGCTTCACAAATCACCTTCTACAGTGCCTATAAAAAGTATTCACCCCCCCCCCCCAGAAGTTTTCATGTTTTATTGTTTTACAACATTGAATCACAGTGGATTTAATTTGGCTTTTTTGACACTGGTCAACAGAAAAAGACTCTTTTGCATCAAAGAGAAAACAGATCTTTACCAAGTGATTTAAATGAATTACAAATATAAAATACAAAATAATTGATTGCATAAGTATTCACCCCCTTCAACTCAGTATTTAGTAGATGCACCTTTGGCAGCAATTACACCCTTGAGTCTGTGTGGACAGGTCTCTATCAGCTTTGCACATCTGGACACTGCAATTTCCCCCCATTCATCTTTACAAAACTGCTCATTCTCTTTCAGATTGCATGGGAATTGTGAATGAACAGCCCTTTTCCAGTCCAGCCACAAATTCTCATTTGGATTGAGGTCTGAACTCTGACTTGGCCACTTTGTTGTTTTTAAGCCATTTCTGTGTAGGTCATCGTCTTGCTAGAGAACAAATCTTCTCCCAAGTCGCTGTTCTCTTGTAGACGGCATCAGGATTTCCCTGCATTTATTTTACCCCATCTTCACAAGCCTTCTGGGGCTGCTGCAGTGAAACAACCCCACAGCACACCACTATGCTTCACGGTAGGGGTGGTGTGCTTTTGATCATGTGCGGTGTTTGGTTTATGCCAAACATAGCGTTTAGTCCAGTGGCCAAAAAGCTCAATTTTGGTTCATCAGAACATAAAACCTTCTTCCAGCTGACTTCAGAGTCTCCCACATGGCTTCTAGCAAACTCTAGCCAAGATTTCATTGAGTTTTTTTTCCAACAGTGGCCACTCTCCCATAAAGCTGCGACTGGTGAAACACCCGGGCAACAGTTGTTTAATGTGCAGTCTCTCCCATTAAATCCATTGTGATTCAATGTTGTAAAACAATAAAACATAAAGACTTCCAAGGGAGGGGGTTGCGAATACTTTTTATAGGCACTGTAGCTGTCTTCATTCCCCTCCCCTGACATCTTTATTCAGTAGCTTCTCCTTCCTTTTCAATCCTGAAGAAGGGTCTCGGCCCGAAACACCGTCAGATTATTCCTCCAGCATTTTGTGTGTGTTGTTTCAGATTTCCAGTATCTGTAGACTTTCTCTTGTTTAAAAGGTTGCTATAATAGGCGATTCCAACTTTGACTGGGACCTTCATACTGTAAAAGGACTAGATGGGATAAAGTTTGCCAAATGTGTTCAGAAAAGTTTCCTTTGTCAGTACATAGAGGTCCCAATGACAGAAATGTGCAACACTTGATCTCCTATTGGGAAATGAGACAAGACAGGTGACAGAAGATTGTGTAAGGGAACACTTCACATCTGGTGATCATAATGCCAATAGTTTCAATGTAATTATGTATCAGGACACCTGTGCAGGGATCCAATTGCAGACCCAGTATTATGCACACAGTGATATTAATTGAGTAACAGATTCTGAGATGCAAAGTTGGCATCAAAGTTCAGGCAGAGATCAAAACATCCAGAGAAATCCAAAAACCAGAATTGGGAAACAGGCAGAGTCAATATTCAGACGGCCAGAGTACAGACACGAATGCTGGAAAGACTCAGGAAAATTCACTAGCACAGTCTGGGAGCAAACAGGTGAAAACACAGGACTGAAATACACTGAGCAGTAAACAGCGAGGCAGATGATAGGTGGAGCACAATGAGACACAGGTGGCAGCAATACAGGTAATAATGAGAAACAGGTGAGAGACGGAGTACTCAGTAATACAGGGGCCGGAGTAGAGCAGGGGCAGGGACAGGAGCACATGGCAATACAAAATCACAGACTGACAGCTGGGGGGAAAACACACAAAAAGGCAGAGTTCAACTGGAAGTACTGACAATACCCCCACCTCTACAGACACCTCCAGGTGGAGCTGGGTGCTGGTGATGAAAGTTCCTGATGAGAGAGGGGTCCAGGATGTTACAGGTGGGGACCCAGCACCTCTCCTCAGGACCGTAGCCCTCCCAGTCCCAGTCCAAGGCACTGGAGGCCACGGTCCTGGTGGTGAACATCCAGCATGAAGGCCTCTGACCCATTGATGACCTGTGGGGTGGGGGGTTGTCTGGGGACAGGACACAGGGGGCAGCTCATGAAAGGCTCGATCCGGACACATGGAAGGTGGGATGAATGCGGCGGACAGTGGAGGGGCGCTTGAGACGGACGGCAGCAGGGCTGATGACTTTAGCTATTGGAAAGAGGCCAGTGAAGCGAGGGGCGAGCTTGCAGGAATCCACCTTGAGGGGCAGGTCTTGGATTGAAAGCCACACACGCTGTCCCTGGCAGTAACATGGGGCCTTGGAGTGATGGAGGTCAGCTTGACGCTTGATCCTGGCAGAGGCACGGAGAAGGGCAGAGCGAGTGGGCCTCCACGTCTGCTGACAATGGAGGATGAATGCCTCGGCAGATGGAACACCAAGCTCCTCCTCCTGGGCAGGAAACCATGGAGGTTGGTAGCCAAGGCAGCACTCGAAGGGGGACAGACCGAAGGATGAGGATGGATGAGAGTTAATGGTGTACTCGGCCCAGGGTAGCTGCTGACTCCACGCAGAGGGGTTCTGGGAGACCAGACACTGCAATACTGTCTCTAGCTGTTGGCTGGCCGGCTCGGTCTGGCCATTGGTCTGAAGGTGGAATCCTGAAGACAGACTCAGGCACCCAGAAAATTATAGAATGCCCTCCAGAAGTTGGATGTGAGTTGAGAGTCCCTGTCTGACACATCTACAGGTAAACCATGCAACTTAGAAACATGCGGTACCAGTAAATCGGCTGTTTCTTTGGCCGAGGGGAGTTTAGGTAAAGGAATGAAGTGTACAGACTTGGAGAAATGATCAACTACTGTGAGAATGGTGGTATTACCATCTGATGGGGGAAGACCGGTGACAAAATCCAGGGCAATGTGGGACCAGGGTCTCTTGGGGATAGACGGCGTTGTAACAGACCAGCAGGTGACCGGTTAGAGTTCTTGCCTTGAGCACAGACCGGGCAGGTTGAGACAAAGTTGCGGATGTCACCTCCCATGGAGGGTCACCAGAACGGCAGACTGATGAAGGCCTGAGCACACTTGGTTCCAGGGTGACAGAATAACTGGGAAGAATGACCCCACTGCAATACCTGTGAGCAGACAGAGTTGGGAACATAAACACGGTTAGTGGGGCATTGACTAGGGGCTGTTGAGCAGCTGCACCCTGGCTTCAATGTCCCATTACACTGCACCCACGAGACAGTGAGCAGGGAGGATGACATCGGGGACCTCAGGGGTCTGAGAGGAAGGAGATCTTCAGGAAGAAGGCATCAGGTTTTCCATTCTTGGAAGCTGGGTGGAAGGACAGAGTAAAATTGAATCTTGAGAAAAACAGGGACCAACGAGCTTGATGGGAGTTGAAACACTTGGCCGTACGGATATATTCCAGATTCTTGTGATCAGTCCAGACTAAGAATGGCACCTTGGCTCCCTCCAGCCAATGCCTCCGCTCCTCCAGAGCCAGCTTCACAGCCGCAGATTCTGGTTTCTGACATTGTAATTCTGCTCTGTGGGAGTGAGGTGGTGAGAGAAGGTGGTTCAGGGGTGTAGCTTCTCATCTTTGGCGGAGCGCTGGGAGAGGACAGCTCCTACACCGATATCAGATGCATCCATCTCCACAATGAACTGCCGGTCAATGTCGGGTTGAATCGGGATGGGGGCAGAGGTGAAACGTTCCTTCAGGTCAGAGATGCTTTTTCAGCTGCAGGGGACCGGGAGAATCTGACAAACAATGAGATAAAAGCAGTGAGTGGTGCAGCCAGTGTACTGTAATTTCTGATGAAGTGGCAATAGAAGTTAGCAAAGCCCAAGAAGCGTTGCAACTCCCGATGAGTGGAGGGTTGGGGCCATTCGACCACCGCCTTGACCTTCTGTTGGTCCATCTGAATGGAACTGGCTAGAATTACATACCCCAGGAAGGAGACTATTGCGATGAAACTCACATTCCTCAGCCTTCACAAAGAGCTGGTTCTCCAGAAGGCGCTAGAGAACTCTGCACACATGAACTGTGTGTTCAGCAAGAGACTCAGAAAAAAAACTCAAAATGTTGAGATACACAAAAATAAATTGGTTCAGCATGTCCCTGAGAAAGTCATTTACCCGGGCTCAGAAACCAGCATGGGCATTGGTGAGACCGAATGGCATGACCAGATACTCGTAATGGCCTGAGGTGGTGTTGAAGGCCGTCTTCCACTTGTCCCCTTCACGGATGTGGACAAGATGATAGGCGTTATGGAGATCAAGCTTGGTGAAAACTGAGGCTCCTTGCAGTAGTTCAAATGCCAAGGTCATGAGTGGAAGAGGGTAACGGTAATTACCAGCGTCTTCATTCAGTCCCTGGTAATCAATGCATGGATGCAAGGAGCCATCCTTCTTTTCAACAAAGAAAAATCAGCACCAGCAGGGGAGGAAGATGGCTGAATAATGCCTGCAGCCAGAGACTCTGAGTGTACTTATTCATGGCTTCAGTTTCAGGTATGGACAGGGAATACAGGTGGCCCCTTGGGGGAGATTTGTCAGGCAAGAGGTCAATGGCGCAATCATATGGACGATGAGGCAGTAGGGAAGTGGCCCAAGATTTGCTGAACACAGCCTTGAGGTCCATGTATCCAGGTCCGGAAATTCCTCGGGGGGATCTGGGCTTGGAGACAAGGGGATTTGAGCATGGCGGAAGCAGTGGGAGGGGGTGACAGAATGGGCTCCAGCCCTCAAACTTGTGACTGAGCCAGTCAATGTGGGGGTTGTGTCTGATTAACCAGGGATGACTAAGGACAATGGGAGCTTGAGGAGAGTCAATAACATAAAGTGTTAACTATTCATGATGATTACTGGATAAACCGGGGCCGTGACATGGGTGATGTTAGCCAGTTTCTGACCATTCAAGGCCTTGTCCATCAATGGTGACTGGAGATGTGGATAATCCCAACCGGGCAGCCAAGCTGGAATCAATAAAACACCCCTCCACACCTGAATCGACCAAGACGGAGACTGCTCGCCGTTGGACGCTTCACTCCAGAGAAGCAGGTATGAGAATGAGTGGCGTCGAGGAGGGGTGGACAGGGGTCACACTCACTGGTACTCCTCGTCCTACTAGTGAGCGCTGGCTTTTACTGGGCAGGTGGAGATGAAGTGGTCTGGTTGGCCACAGTACAGACAGGAGTGGGTGCTGATTCTCCTTGTCTTTCAGTCAGCGTCAGGCAGTCACGGTCAGCCTTCATAGCTTCAGGCTCTGGAATGGGAATTGTAGATGGGGGCAAATGGCAAGACAACGTTGACTAACGAGGAGCTTGGAACTCACCCAGTGCCCCCAGGACCCTCTGGAACCCCTCCCTCTGTGACGCTGCTGAAAGCAAACATCAGTATGGATGGCCAAATCCACCAGGGCTTCAAGGGTGGTAGGAAGGCCCTGGGTGACCAGCCCACCTTTGTGTCTTCGGAGAGGCCATTCAGGAAGATATTGTATTGTGGCTCCGAGTTCCAGCCGCTGGAGGTGGCTAGGGTCCGGAACTCTATGGCGTAATCTAACACACATCTGCGCTCCTGGTGCATGTGCAGTATTTCACGGGCAGCCTCTCTCCCATGTTTGGAGCGATCAAACACTTTTCTCTTTTTCTCAGAAAATAACTGAAAACTAATGCAGAAAGGGGAGCCTGCCTCCCAGATGGCTGTTCCCATTCTCTCGCCCGACCGGACAGTTCAGTGATGACGTAGGCTACCTTGGCTCGATCAGACGGACATGTTGTTGGTTGTAATTCAAAAATGAGGGTGCACTGGGAAAGAAAAGAGCAGGAGGTACCGGACTCACCTGAGTACTTTTCTGGAGGAGGCAGATAGGGCTCTTGGACGGGAGGAGTATGCAAGAACACGGAGGGAGGCCAATCGCAGAATGTTGATGGGCGCTCTGGGACAGCTGGAGTGACTGAGTTTGGGCCACAAGATTGGCTACATTGGCAGAAAGCGACTCCACTGCCCTGAACAGGGAGTCCAGCTGGTTCTGGTGTCTCCCCAGCATCACTCCCTGTTCCACGGCAGCTCTCAGGCAATCAGGGTCTGCTGGATCCTTTCTGGTCAGATTGTACTGTCAGGACGCTGGTGCAGGG
>NW_027276996.1:390552-402391 GCF_030028105.1 Mobula birostris | reverse complement strand
CATTGCCACCGAAGGCTGTGGTGGCTAAGTAATTGAGTGTATTTGCAGAGGTTCTTGATTAGTATGAATCAGTAAGTTACAGGAGACGGGCAGGAAAATGGGGTTGAGAGAGAAATTAAATCAACCGTGCTGGAATGGTGGAGTAGACTGGATGGGCCGAATGATTCTGCTCTATGCTTTGTGGTCTCAGAGTTGCTAGTGACCTCTCTCCTTGCTTCCCCTCCAGCAGAATGAATGACACTGTCCAGGAACCAGTCAGCCATGATGGGCCAGCATCATCCTGCATGCCGCCTCTTAGTACCTTCACCCTCATTGTTAGCATCCTGACCTGCATTTCGGGGCTACTGGGCAATGGCCTGGTCATCTATGTGAGCACGCGGGAGCTGAGGGCCACGGTGAACACGGTTTGGTTCCTAAGTTTGGCTGTGGCCGACTTCACATTCACCCTCCTACTGCCGTTCTACATCACCTCTCTCACCATGAATCACCACTGGCCCTTCGGTCGCTTCTTCTGTAAGACGCACACCTTCCTCTCGGTCCTCAGCATGTACGCCAGCGCCTTCACCGTCACCTTGGTCAGCCTGGACCGCTGCCACTCCATCCTGTGGCCTGTCTGGTCCCAGAACCACCGGGGACTGCCACTGGCTCGCCGAGCCTCGCTCCTCGCTTGGGTGGCTGCCGCTGCTCTGTCTGTCCCCACCTGGATCTATCGGGATGTACATATCGACCAGAAGACTGTCTTCTGTTACCTGAACATGATTCACACCGCTGAGGAGGCCCTTCTGGACGAGACCCCTGAAAACAGTACCTACCATCATGAATTATTTGAAGAGCTGCAGGCCAGATATCTTAGCTTGATGGTCTCTCAGGTCATTCTGGGGTTCTTCATCCCGTTTCTGATCATTGCCACCTCTTACACCCTGGTTGCGCTGAGGGTCAGGATTCATGGGAGGCCTGGGCACAGCAAGCCCTACAAGGTCATGGCTGCCGTGGTCTTGGCCTTTGTCCTCTGCTTACTCCCCCTGCAGGTGCTCAAGCTTTTGGATCTAGCCTACCTTGGACACCCACACCCCGGTTTCCTGAGACTGGGAATGCCCCTGGCCTCTGCGCTGGCATACTTCAACAGCTGCCTGAACCCCATCCTGTACTTCGTGATGGGCCGAAGGGTCCACATTGGCCTTGAGGTGAAGGCAGCACTGCGGGCAGCGTTAGAGGAGGTGTCTGGATCCAGCCGCTACAGTAGGAGGGACAGCAGGTCAATGTCACTGGTCCGGGAAACCAGTGTCACTGTCTGACCCCTCCCCAGCGTCGAACCCCTTCCCTCCGTCTGGCCTCTCCCCACCGTCAGGTCCCGCTCCACCATCAGACCAGTCCTCATCATCGGACCTTGCGCCACTTTCAGAATTTCTGACCCCCCCCCCCCCCCACTGTCGGACTTCACACCACCAACTGACCCCTCCTCACTGTCAGACCCCTCCTCACCGTTGGATCTCTCCCCATTGTCAGACCTCGCCCCTCGGTCGGAACGCCCACATCATCGCTGGACCCCTCTCCAACATCTGACCACTCCCCACTGTCGCACCACTCCTCATTGTCGGAACCCACCTCATCATGAGGCCTCCCCCCTATCATCATACCCACAACACCATCTGACCACTCTTCAAAGGCACAGACTTCACTGGAGGATGGGTCTCTGGGTCTCTCTCACACACACACACACACACACACACACACACACTCTCTCTCTCTCTCTCATACACAGAAACAATTCCTCTCTCTCTCTCTCTCTCTCTCTCTCTTTCTATCTCTCATACACACACAGACACAATTCCTCCCTCTCTCTCTCTCATACACACACAGACACAATTCCTCTCTCTCTCTCTCTCATACACACACAGACACAATTCCTCTCTCTCTCTCTCTCTCACACGGACACAATTCTTCTCTCTCTCACACAGACACAATTCCTCCCCCTCTCTCTCTCACACAGACACAACACGCCTCTCAAACACAGACAAACTTTCTCTCAAAGGCACATCTCTATTCTATTCCATGCATACACCATATCTCTCACACACACAAACACAATCTGTCTCACACACACAAAACCTCTCACATACACACAATTTTTCTCACACACAAAACCTCTCACATACACACAATCTCTCTCACATATGCATAATATCTTTCTCACAGACCCACACAATGTTTCTGTCTCTCAGACACACAATCTCTCTCACGCACACGACCTCTCTCTCCCTCACACACACAATCTCTCTCTCACAAACACACAGATTCAATCTCTTTCAAGTCCTGCTGAAGGGTTTCAGCTGAAAATGTCGACTATGTACTTTTTTCCAAAGATGCTGCTTGGTCTGCTGAGTTCCTCCAACATTTTGTGAGTGTTGCTTGGATTTCAAGCATCTGCAGATTTACTCCTGTTTGTGTGAGTGTGTGTGATATTGTGTGTATGTGTGGAGAGAGATTGTATGAGCTTGTGAGAGAGAGCAAGAGAGATTGTGTGTGTGTGAGAGAGAGAGAGAGAGATTGTGTGTGTGTATGTGAGAGAGATTGTGTTTGTGTGTGAGAGAGAGAGATAGTGAGCCTGTGTGCGAGAGAAAGGATTGTGTGTGAGAAAGACATATTATGTATCTGTGTGTGTAAGAGGGAGAAATTGTGTTTGTCAGTGAGAGAATGTGTCTGTGTGAGATCTCTCACACACAAACAGAAATTCTCTCCACATATACACACAACCTCTCTGACACACACATTCAATCTCTCTCTCTCTATCTCACGCACACACACACAAACACATAATCTCTCACTCTTGATCATACACAATCTCCCTCTCACAGCAACACACAGTCTTTCCCTTTTCCACAATCTCTCTTGTGCGTGCACACACACACATTCTCTCACTCTTGATCATACACACACAATCTCCCTCTCTCCCACACAGAATCTTTCTCTCTTGCACATAGAAACATAGAAAATAGGTGCAGGAGTAGGCCATTCGGTCCTTCGAGCCTGCACCGCCATTCAGTCTGATCATGGCTGATCATCCAACTCAGAACCCTGTACCAGCCTTCCCTCCATACCCCCTGATCCCTTTAGCCACAAGGGCCATATCTAACTCCCTCTTAAATATCGCCAATGAACTGGCCTCAACTGTTTCCTGTGGCAGAAAATTCCATAGATTCACCACTCTCTGTGTGAAGAAGTTTTTCCTCATCTACACACACACATTATCACTATCACACAAATATAATCTCTCTCCCTGACACACAAACACTCTCCCTCTGTCTGTCTGTCTGTCTGTCTGTCTCTCTCACATACACAGTCCTCTCTCACAGTGAACTATATTGAGACCATTTCCTGTCACTGCTCACACACAGGAAATGCTGGTGGAACACAGCAGGCCAGGCAACATCTATAGGAAGAGGTACAGTCGAAGTTTCAGTCTGAGACCCTTCCCGAAACAGGGCCATTGAGATGGGAATGTGTGTTGCTTCAATTTCCAGCATCTGCAGATTTCCTCGTGGTCACACACAGGAGGTGCCTTTGTGCCCAACACTTACAGACCGCGATAAGAACTGAAGATATGGTCTGTTCTGGTGGTGATAATGTCAGTGATGTTACTTCTGCAAGCTTTACAGTCAGCACGAGCACCCTTCCCTGTCTCTGTGACCTCTTCCTGTCCTCACACACCTCCCCTTTGCTGGTACCCCCTCCAGTTCCTACTACCATCCCCATCTCTGTGACCCCCTCCTACCCTTACACACCCCCCTTCTCTGTGACCCCTTCTGCCTCTACACCCATCCCCATCTCTGTAACCCTGTCCGAAACGGTCACCGTCCCTGTAACGTCGTGAGCCCCAGTCCTGCCTAAGCTGGCACGAACAGTCTGCCTTGGTTGCCACCTCACCAGTCCACCGCCTGTCTCCACCTTGCAAGCAATTTGTCAGTCTTTCAATTGCATTTGTGTATAAAGTAATTCCAAAACAAGACTGAACTATTCCAGTTATTTTCTGACTGGGGGTGTGGGGGTGAAGTATTTCATGTGGGAGGGGGCATTACCAGCCACATCCAACCACTATACAACACACTCTAAATGCTGGAGAAACTCAGCAGGTCAGGCAGCAACGATGGAAATGAATAGACAGGTGATATGTTGGGCCAAGAACTTTGTTCAGGACTGGAAAAGAAGGGGGAAGATGATGGGGGAAGGAGAACAGGCTAGAAGATGACGGTGAAGCCATCTATGTGTGTGGGGGGTGGGTGGGGAGGGGAATGAAGTAAGAAGCTGGAAGGTGATATGTGGGAAAGGGCCAGGGGCTGGAGAGGAAGGAGTCTGATGGGAGAGGAGTGTGCACCATGGGAGAAAGGGAAGGAGGAGGGGCACCGAGAGAGGTGATAGGCCGCTGGTAAGAGGCCAGAGTGGGGAATAGACGAAGAGGGAAGGTGGTGGGAAAAAAGAAAGAATAAAATCACTGGAAGTTGGAGAAATCGATGTTCATGCCATCAGGTTGGAGGCTGCCTGGGTAGTACATGAGTTGTTCCTCCTCCATCCTGAAGGTGGCCCCGTTGTGGCAGAAGAGAAAGCCATTGACCGACATGTCAGAACGGGAAAGGGAATGCAGACATCCCACCTCTCCCGGAAGTTCCGGGAGTCTCCCGCAAATTAGTGGTGCTACCTCCCTGAAATGAGTTTTTGCAAGGTGGGAGGTCTGGGAATGGGAACTAAAGTGTTATGTCCGCCTCACTGTGGTCCCATCCTTGGCAATCTTGATGTGTCCTGGACTTGAGTAAAGATCCCATTGTTGTCATGTCACCATGTCTTACCGGCGCCATTTAGGCAGCTTGGCAGCCTTTGTGTAACTTCCTGGATTCTAGGGTGTTTCTTCATTTTGTGGCTGCCTGCAAGAAAACGAATCTCAAGGTTGTATATGCAAGCTCTGATAATAAATGTACAGGGAACTTTGAATCTTTGTGCCAAGGATATGTCCCTGGTCTCCCATTACCCACCCACCAGTCCCACATCCCTGCACTCACCCTGCATCCCTCTCTTCCTTCAATATCTGGAAGCATCCCTCGGATCCACGGAGATATGTGCCGGGTGAGGACTGAGGGCCACTTGACTATCTCCATCATCCTGAATGACCAACACCTCATTCTGAGACTGGGACCACTGGTCATTGACTTCCCAGCTGAGGGATTCCTCCCATCTCACTCCGCCTCCCCATATTCCCATTCCCTGCATCAACCCTGATGAGGTTTCTGTGTCTCAGTGACAACCTCTCTTGTTCTTTGAAACTCCAGGGAGAACTGCTTCATCCGATTAATGTTGCAGCCATATAGGACCCTGGTCAGACCCCACTTGGAATACTGTGCTCAATTCTGGTCGCCTCACTATAGGAAGGATGTGGAAACAATAGAAAGGGTGCAGAAGAGATTTACAAGGATGTTGCCTGGATTGGGGAGCATGCCTTATGAGAATAGGTTGAGTGAACTTGGCCTTTTCTCCTTGGAGCAACAGAGGATGAGAGGTGACCTGATAGAGGTGTACAAGATAATGAAAGGCATCGATCGTGTGGATAATCGGAGGCTTTTCCCCGGTGCTGAAATGTCTAGTATGAGAGTGCATAGTTTTAAGGTGCTTGGAGGTAGGTACAGAGGAGATGTCAGGGATAAGTTTTTACACAGAGAGTGGTGAGTGAGTGGAATGGGCTGCCGACGGCGGTGGAGGTGGAAACAATAGGGTCTTTTAAGAGACTCCCGGATGGCTACATGGAGATCAGAAAAATAGAGGGCTATGGGTAAAGCCTAGGTAGTTCTAAGGTAGGGACATGTTCGGCACAGCTTTGTGGGCCGAAGGGCCTGTATTGTGCTGTATGTTTTCTATGTTAATGTCTCCGCAATCTCTCCAGCTATTTCCTTCAGAACCCAAGGGTGCATTCCGTCAGGTCCAGGATTTATCCACCCTCAGACCATTAAGCTTCCTGAGCACCTTTTCAGTTGAAATTTTCACTGCATATACTTCACTTCCCTGACACTGTTAAATGTCAGGTACACTGCAGATGTCTTGCACTGGGAAGATACAATGCTCGGTTCCCAGGTCCTCCCTCCGGGTCTCGTCTGCATAAGCCCTGCCCGGAGGCATACTGCTCGGTCCCTCGACTTATTCCCCAGGTGTTAAGGCCCTCTATCCGACGCCGTAGTTCTTCAATCTCGTCGATCTCTCATCCCACTCCTGAAACCAATGTGGCGAGCATTTGGTCCATAATGACAGACGAGGGAGCTTGTTAACGCAACAACCATTTTATTGTGATAAACACAAAACAAAGTGGACACCAGGACCTGGAGAGAGAACCCAACTAGTCTCACACAGTCATGGGAGGTGATCATCACACACCCCTGTTTACAGTTAGGGTGACCCACAAATACACAAGCAAATAACTGCATAACCCAAGCTAAAATTTAACAATAAATGAAGTGGAGCTTTCCACCACAAGTGCAGAGAGACAGAGGGGTGTAAAATGAGGATAGAGGCAAAAAGGAGTAAGGTGAAAAGTAAAAGTGGCAGGCCGGCAAATCCAGGGCAAAAATCAAAAAGGGCCACTTTTCAACATAATTGTATCAGGGCTAAGAGTGTTGTAAAAGCAAGCCTGAAGGCTTTGTGTGTCAATGCAAGGAGCATTCGTATCAAGGTGGATGAATTAAAAGTGCAAATTGTTATTAATGAGTATGATATAGTTGGGATCACAGAGACATGGCTCCAGGGTGACCATGGATGGGAGCTCAACATTCAGGGATATTCAATATTCAGGAGGGATAGACATGAAAGAAAAGGATTCTGGACTAGTTCCTGAGGATTGGAGGGTGGCTAATGTAACCCCACTTTTTAAAAAAGGAGGGAGAGAGAAACCGGGGAATTATAGACCGGTTAGCCTAACGTCGGTGGTGGGGAAACTGCTAGAGTCAGTTATCAAAGACGTGATAACAGCACATTTGGAAAGTGGTGAAATCATCGGACAAAGCCAGCATGGATTTGTGAAAGGAAAATCATGTCTGACGAATCTCATAGAATTTTTTGAGGATGTAATTAGTAGAGTGGATAGGGGAAAAGCAGTGGATGTGTTATATTTGGATTTTCAAAAGGCTTTTGACAAGGTCCCACACAGGAGATTAGTGTGCAAACTTAAAGAACATGGTATTGGGGGTAAGGTATTGATGTGGATAGAGAATTGGTTGGCAGACAGGAAGCAAAGAGTGGGAGTAAATGGGTCCTTTTCAGAATGGCAGGCGGTGACTAGTGGAGTACCGCAAGGCTCAGTGCTGGGACCCCAGTTGTTTACAATATTTATTAATGACTTAGACGAGGGAATTAAATGCAGCATCTCCAAGTTTGCGGATGACACGAAGCTGGGCGGCAGTGTTAGCTGTGAGGAGGATGCTAAGAGGATGCAGGGTGACTTGGATAGGTTAGGTGAGTGGGCAAATTCATGGCAGATGCAATTTAATGTGGATAAATGTGAGGTTATCCACTTTGGTGGCAAAAACAGGAAAAGAGATTATTATCTGAATGGTGGCCGATTAGGAAAAGAGGGGGTGCAATGAGACCTGGGTGTCATTATACACCAGTCATTGAAAGTGGGCATGCAGGTACAGCAGGCGGTGAAAAAGGCGAATGGTATGCTGGCATTTATAGAAAGAGGATTCGAGTACAGGAGCAGGGAGGTACTACTGCAGTTGTACAAGGCCTTGGTGAGACCACACCTGGAGTATTGTGTGCAGTTTTGGTCCCCTAATCTGAGGAAAGACATCCTTGCCATAGAGGGAGTACAAAGAAGGTTCACCAGATTGATTCCTGGGATGGCAGGACTTTCATATGATGAAAGACTGGATCGACTAGGCTTATACTCTCTGGAATTTAGAAGATTGAGGGGGGATCTTATTGAAACATATAAAATCCTAAAGAGTTTGGACAGGCTAGATGCAGGAAGATTGTTCCCGATGTTGGGGAAGTCCAGAACGAGGGGTCACAGTTTGAGGATAAAGGGGAATCCTTTTTGGACTGAGATTAGGAAAAACTTCTTCACACAGAGAGTGGTGAATCTGTGTAATTCTCTGCCACAGGAAACAGTTGAGGCCAGTTCATTGGCTATATTTAAGAGGGAGTTAGATATGGCCCTTGTGGCTAAAGGGATCAGGGGGTATGGTGGGAAGACTGGTACAGGGTTCTGAGTTGGATGATCAGCCATGATCATACTGAATGGTGGTGCAGGCTTGAAGGGCCGAATGGCCTACTCCTGCACCTATTTTCTATGTTTCTATGTTTCCATAATCCCACAAAAGCACTTTAACACAAGAACAATGCTGTTATTAGAAATGCAGGGGCAGCCTGTCAGCAATGGACACCATGCCTCACAGCATCACAATATATTATTTCTGTTTTGCACTATTTTTAATTTAAGTATTTAATATATATTACACACTTACAGAAATTTATTTATTTATTTTTGTCTTTCTATATTTATTCATTTTGTCTTTCTATGTTCTATACTTGTCTTTCTGAACAGAAATAAATCTAAGATTGTGAGCAGTAAAGATGAAAGACAGGCAGGTGATGGGGCAAATTTGTAGCCTTTGGGATGAGTTGCAGTGCAATCAAAGCGAAAAGTACCAAATACTGGTCTTAAGGTGTTATACTTAAATGCACACAGCATAAGGAATAAGGTGGATGATCTTGTCGTACAGCTACAGATTGGCAGGTATGATATTGTGGCCATCACGTGTTTAAAGGATGCACGTCTCTGGGAGCTGAACGTCCAAGGATATACGGTGTATCAGAAGGATAGGCAGGTAGGCAGAGGGGGAGGCGTGGCTTTATTGGTAAGAAATGATATCAAATCATTAGAAAGGAGTGTCATAGGATTGGAAGGTGCAGAATCTTTATGGGTTGAGCTTAGAAATCGCAGGGGTAAAAGGACCCTGATGGCAGATATTTATAGGCCTCCAAACAGCTGCAGAGATGTGGACTACAAATTACAACAAATTACAAATTACTATGATAATTGTGGGGGATTTTAACATGCGAGTGGATTGGGAAAATCAGGTCGGCACTGGATCTCAAGAGAGAGAATTTGTAGAATGTCTGCGAGATGGCTTTTTAGAACAGCTTGTTGTTGAGCCCACTAGGGGATTGGCTGTACTGGATTGGGTACTGTGTAATGAACCGGAGGTGATTAGAGAGATTGAGGTGAAGGAACCCCTAGGAGGCAGTGACCATAACATGACTGAGTACTCCGTGAAATTTGAAAAAGAGAAGCCGAAATCTGATGTGTTGGTATTTCAGTGGAGTAAAGGAAATTACAGTGGCATGAGAGAGGAACTGGCCAAAGCTGAATGGAAAGGGACACTGGAGGGAAAGACGGCAGAGCAGCAGTGGCTGGAGTTTATGCGAGAAGTCAGGAAGGTGCAAGACAGGTATATTCCAAAAAAGAAGAAATTTTCGAATGGAAAAAGGATGCAACCGTGGCTGACTAGAGAAATCAAAACCAAAGTTAAAGCAAAGGAGAGGGCATACAAGGAAGCAAAAATTAGCGGGAAGACAGAGGATTGGGAAATTTTTAAAAGCTTACAAAAGGAAATTAAGAAGGTCATTAAGAGGGAAAAGAACTATAAAAGGAAGCTAGCAAATAATATCAAAGAGGATACTAAAAGCTTTTTCAAGTATATAAAGAGTAAAAGACAGGTGAGAGTAGATATAGGACCAATAGAAAATGATGCTGGAGAAATTGTAATGGGAAATAAGGAGATGGCGGAGGAACTGAACAAGTATTTTGCATCAGTCTTCACTGAGGAAGACATCAGCAGTATACCGGACACTCAAGGGCGGCAGGGAAGAGAAGTGTGCGCAGTCACAATTACGACAGAGAAAGTACTCAGGAAACTGAATAGTCTAAGGGTAGATAAATCTCCCGGACCAGGTGGAATGCACCCTCGTGTTCTGAAGGAAGTAGCTGTGGAGATTGCGGAGGCATTAGCGATGATCTTTCAAAAGTCGATAGATTCTGGCATGGTTCCGGAGGACTGGAAGATTGCAAATGTCACTCCGCTATTTAAGAAGGAGGCAAGGAAGCAAAAAGGAAATTATAGACCTGTTAGCCTGACATCGGTGGTTGGGAAGTTGCTGGAGTCGATTGTCAAGGATGAGGTTACAGAGTAGCTGGAGGCATATGACAAGATAGGCAGAACTCAACATGGTTTCCTTAAAGGAAAATCCTGCCTGACAAACCTATTACAATTTTTTGAGGAAATTACAAGTAGGCTAGACAAGGGAGATGCAGTGGATGTTTTATATTTGGATTTTCAGAAGACCTTTGACAAGGTGCCACGCATGAGGTTGCTTAACAAGATAAGAGCCCATGGAATTACAGGAAAGTTACATACGTGGATAGAGCATTGGCTGATTGACAGGAAACAGAGAGTGGGAATAAAGGGATCCTATTCTGGTTGGCTGCCGGTTACCAGTGGTGTTCCACAGAGGTTCGTGTTGGGGCTGCTTCTTTTTACATTGTACATCAACCATTTGGATTATGGAATAGATGGCTTTGTGGCTAAGTTTGCTGATGATACGAAGATAGGTGGAGGGGCCTGTAGTGCTGAGGAAACAGAGTGTGCAGAGAGACTTGGATAGATTGGAAGAACGGGCAGAGAAGTGGCAAATGAAATACAATGTTGGAAAGTGTATGGTTATGCACTTTGGCAGAAGAAATAAACGGGCAGACTGTTATTTAAATGGGGAGAGAATTCAAAGTTCTGAGATGCAACAGGACTTGGGAGTCCTCGTGCAAGGTACACTTAAGATTAACCTTCAGGTTGAGTCGGTGGTGAAGAAGGCGAATGCAATGTTGGCATTCATTTCTAGAGGAATAGAGTATAGGAGCAGGGATGTGATGTTGAGGCTCTATAAGGTGCTGGTGAGACCTCACTTGGAGTACTCTGGGCAGTTTTAGTCTCCTTATTCAAGAAAGGATGTGCTGACGTTGGAGAGGGTACAGAGAAGATTCACTAGAATGATTCCGGGAATGAGAGAGTTAACATATGAGGAACGTTTGTCCGCTCTTGGACTGTATTCCTTGGAGCTTAGAAGAATGAGGGGAGACCTCATAGAAACATTTCGAATGTTGAAAGGCATGGATAGAGTGGATGTGGCACAGTTGTTTCCCATGATGGGGGAGTCTAGTACCAGAGGGCATGACTTAAGGATTGAAGGGCGCCCATTCAGAACAGAAATGCGAAGAAATTTTTTTTAGCCAGAGGGTGGTGAATCTATGGAATTTGTTGCCATGGGCAGCAGTGGAGGCCAAGTCATTGGGTGTATTTAAGGCAGAGATTGATAGGTATCTGAGTAGCCAGGGCATCAAAGGTTATGGTGAGAAGGCGGGGGAGTGGGACTAAATGGGAGACTGGATCAGCTGATGATAAAATGGCAGAGCAGACTTGATGGGCCGAATGGCCGTCTTCTGCTCCTTTGTCTTACTGTCTTATGATCTTATATTGCATTGAAAGCTGCTCTGAAGCTAACAAATGTCACGACAGATGCCAGTGATAATAAACCTGATTCTAATTCTGAACCTGGGAGAACAGAGACTTAGCCCCATACCAATACCAATTCTTGTGCACGCTGGACTTCATCAGTCAGGCCACTGAGTACAGGAGTTGGGACGTCACGTTACAACTGTACAACTGTACAACTGTACTTTGGAACATTGTGTACGGTTCTGCTTGCCCATCTATAGGAAGGATGTCATTAAGCTGGAGAGGGTGCAGGAAAG